>NC_084758.1:35572165-35859384 GCF_033978785.1 Entelurus aequoreus | reverse complement strand
AAAAGAGACAACACTCTTAAGCTTGCCTAAAAAGACAACACTTAACTGCCTAGATAAAGACACACTTATGCTTGCCTAAAAAGACACACTTAACTTGCGTGATACATTGACTACGTTACTGTGCGTGATACATTGACTAACTTCACGTTACTGTGGCTGATACATTGACTAACGTCACGTTACTGTCGGTGATACATTGACGTACGTTACTGTGCGTGATACATTAGAACTAGTCACGTTACTGTGCGTGATACATTGACTAACTCACGTGTACTGTGCGTGATACATTGACTAACGTTACTGTGCGTGATACATTGACTAACGTCACGTTACTGAGTGTGGATACATTGACTAACGTTACCTGCTGGTGATACTTGACTAACGTCACGTTACTGTGCGTGATACATTGACTGAACGTCACGTTACTGTGCGTGATACATTGACTAACGTTAACTGTGCGTGATACATTGACTAACGTCACGTTACTGTGCGTGATACATTGACTAACGTTACTGTGCGTGATACATGACTAACGTCACGTTACTGTGCGTGATACATTGACTAGACGTCACGTTACTGTGCGTGATACATTGACTAACGTTACTGTGCGTGATACATTGACTAACGTCACTTACTGTGTGATACATTGACGTACGTTACAGTGACTAACGTCGTACTGTGCGTGATACATTGACTAACGTTACTGTGCGTGATACATTGACTAACGCTCGTACTGTGCGTGATACATTGACTAACTCACTTACTGTGCGTGATACATTGACTAACGTACTGTGCGTGATACATTGACTAACGTCACGTATGTGGCTGATACATTGACTAACGTCACGTTACTGTGCGTGATACATTGACTAAGCTTACTGTGCGTGATACATTGACTAACGTAACGTTACTGTGCGTGAACATTGCTACCGTTACTGTGGTGATACATGACTAACGTCACGTTACTGTGCGTGATACATTGACTAAGTCAGTTACTGTGCGTGATACATTGACTAACGTCACGTTACTGTGCGTGATACATGACTAACCGTTACTGTGCGTGATACATTGACTAACGTCACGTTTACTGTGCGTGATACATTGACTAACGTCACGTTACTGTGAGTGATACATTGACTAAGTCACGTTACTGTGCGTGATACATGAACTAACGTTACTGTGCGTGATACATTGACTAACGTCACTTACTGTGCGTGATACATTGACTAGTCACGTTACTGTGCGTGATACATTGACTACGTCACGTACTGTGCGTGATACATTGACAACTCACGTTACTGTGCGTGATACATTGACTAACGTTACTGTGCGTGATACATTGACTAACGTCACGTTACTGTCGGAGACATGACTACGATACTGTGCGATACAACTACGTTACTGTGCTATACATTGACTAACGTCACGTTACTGTGCGTGATACATTGACTAACGTCACGTTACTGGCGTGATACATTGACTAACGTTACTGTGCGTGATACATGAACTAACGTCACGTTACTGTGCGTGATACATTGACTAACGTCACGTTACTGTGCGTGATACATTGACTAACGTCACGTTACTGTGCGTGATACATTGACTAACGTTACTGTGCGTGATACATTGACTAACGTCACGTTATGTGCGTGATACATTGACTAACGTCACGTACTGTGCGTGATACATTGACTAATGTTACGTTACTGTGCGTGATACATTGACTAACGTTACTGTGCGTGATACATGGACTAACGTAACGTTATGTGCGTGATACATTGACTAACGTCACGTTACTGTGTGTGATACATTGACTAATGTTACGTTACTGTGTGAGACATTGACTAACGTAACGTTACTGTGTGTGATACATTGACTAACGTTACTGTGTGTGATACATTGACTAACGTCACGTTACTGTGTGTGATACATTGACTAATGTTACGTTACTGTGTGTGATACATTGACTAACGTAACGTTACTGTGTGTGATACATTGACTAACGTAACGTTATGTGTAGGTACCTCATGCAACCCTGCTAAAAAAATCACTTGACAAAATGTATGAATAAGGTAGCAAACTGCAGTGGACGCAACATATTGCGGTGTTGAAATTATGCTATAACTAAGGCTGAAACGACGCGTCGACGTCATCGGTTATGTAAATACGTCGACGCCGTTTTTGTGCGTCGACGCGTCGCATATTACGTCACTTTACCGTCATGGCGGAGCGCAAAGCAGACTGTGCGAGGCGTGGAAAAACGCACGCCAAAAGTGGTCAAAAGTGTGGGAGTATTTCAATACACGGCCTAATAATGTTGTTGTATGCACAGTGTCGAGCGGAAATGGCCTATCATAGCAGCACAACGGCTATGAACCAACATTTGAAAAGAAAACCATCAACCATAACTAGTCAATCGTCCGCGTTAGCATACGTTGTCATCATTACACAAAAACATGAATGTGTCATTTGTATCTGCTAGGGGTGTAACGGTATGTGTTTTGTATTGAACCGTTTCGGTACGGGGCTTTCGGTTCGGTACGGGGGTGTACCGAACGAGTTTCTAAGCTAAAGCTAACTTTAGCTGCTAAAGTCTTAACAAGCTGCTTTGCTCCTCTGCCTCTGTCTCAGCACGCAGCATTGTCCACACCCACACAACCATCTGATCGGTACACACGCAGCATTGTCCCACCCATACAACCATCTGATTGGTACACACGCAGCATTGTCCACCCATACAACCATCTGATTGGTACACACAAAGCATCATCAGCCAATCAGCGTGCGTATTCATAGCGCATGTAGTCAGCGCTTCAGGGTGGAGCAGATAGGTGTTTAGCAGGTGAGCATCAGGCAGCGGACTCTCCCCAAATGATATAAACACCTCCCAGTCAACTACTAGTAACATCACTATGAGCCCGTTGACCTTCTAGAAACTTCAACTGCAGCTCAGCTCACTCGCAGTCCTGGCTTGAGGTGAAGGCTAATTACCTCTCAGTTCCAGCCACATCGACCCCTTCTGAGCGCCTATTTTCAGCTGCTGGGAATATTGTAAACAAGAAAAGAAGCAAAGCAAGTAGACATGCTAACCTTTCTTCATTACAACTGTTAGTCCTCACTGGAATGAGTAGAATTGGTTATTGTGTACTGTGTTGGACTGGATGTTTATTTTGCACATTTTAAAAGCAATACTTAATGTTTACAGTGCTCCAGAATATTTAGATTGGCACTTTTTTGTATTGGATGTTTATCTTTATTTTGCACATTTTAAGCAAATAAGCAATACTTTCACTTTTGTTGAAATGTTTACACTGTTGTTACAGAATATTTCGTTTTGCACTTTTTTGTATTGGATGTTTATCTTTATTTTTGCACATTTTAAAGCAAAATAAGCAATACTTTTACTTTTGAAATGCTTATACTATTGCAGAATATTAAGATTTGCACTGGATGTTTACTTTTATATTTGCACATTAAAAAGCAAATAAGCTTCTTTTAATTTTGTTAAATGTTAAAAGTTTTAAATGTTTACATTGTTACAGAATATTTTGTCATGTTGTTGTCAATGTTGACTGAGTGGCCATACTTCTTTTTTTTGTAAATAAAAGCCATGCCTTTTGAAAAAACTGGCCTACAATTATTTTTTCATCTTCATTTTAAATAAAATAAAATAAAAAATAATTGGTAAAAGGAAAAATAATCTATAGATGAATCGAAAAAAATAATCTATAGATTAACCGATTAATCGAAAAAAATAATCTATAGATTAATCGATAGAAAAATAATCGTTAGCTGCAGCCTTAGTTATAACCATAGACATCTTATAAGTAGACGCAGTATTGGTTGCTGTGACGCGAGCAAATTGCATCTTGAAGTGGTGATGAGGAGCCGGCGAGCAGCCTAAACTGACAGTTGACAGGTAGGAAACAAAGATGCTAAACTGACAGTTGACAGGTAGGAAACAAAGATGCTAAACTGACAGTTGACAGGTAGAAAACAAAGATGCTAAACTGACAGTTGACAGGTAGAAAACAAAGATGCTAAACTGACAGTTGACAGGTAGAAAACAAAGATGCTAAACTGAGTTGACAGGTAGGAAACAAAAATGCTAAACTGACAGTTGACAGGTAGAAAACAAAGATGCTAAACTGACAGTTGACAGGTAGGAAACAAAGATGCTAAACTGACAGTTGACAAGTAGAAAACAAAGATGCTAAACTGACAGTTGACAGGTAGGAAACAAAGATGCTGAACTGACAGTTGACAGGTAGAAAACAAAGATGCTAAACTGACAGTTGACAGGTAGAAAACAAAGATGCTAAACTGACAGTTGACAGGTAGAAAACAAAGATGCTAAACTGACAGTTGACAGGTAGAAAACAAAGATGCTAAACTGACAGTTGACAGGTAGAAAACAAAGATGCTAAACTGACAGTTGACAGGTAGAAAACAAAGATGCTAAACTGACAGTTGACAGGTAGAAAACAAAGATGCTAAACTGACAGTTGACAGGTAGAAAACAGAGATGGTGTTCAGCGTTTTCCTGCTCAAATGAGCGGACTGTTGAAAATGGGAATCGGGGGATTACTTTTCACAAGTAAGATTTAACATTAATGTACTATTGGTTGTATTTTATGAAAATAATATTAGCACAGAGTTCAGAAGGAGCAAAGATCTTCAATATTTGTATGTGGAAATCACAAATAAATCTTCTGGGGGAGGATGACGCCCCTACAGGGGTTTGCTTTACAAACTTTCAGCCCCACCTAAAACAAAATTCACCAGCCGCCACTGATTATGATGCATTCTCATTTTAGGCAAAATATAAGACAATACTTTCTTAACAGTATAATTGTAACCAGGAATAAGTCTTCAAGTAACAATATTCAAATACTAACATTGTTGAGTAAGACAGAATTTGGTTTTATTCTGAATCCAGTGAAACAGATTGGTGGTTTTACCTGATATAAAGACTTTCAGGTGTTTATATATGTTTATGTTGAAGTATTTGGCAGACGCTTTTATCCAAAGCGACATACATGAAAAATACATATAAAACAATGACTGTAAACATGATCATTTAAGGGAAGAATGTAATACAAAATATCAATACAAAGTGTCAAGACAGAATAAACTCTCTGCTGCTGCAGCAACAGAGATACAGTCTATAAGATATATAGATATCTAATGTTGTTTATGTAGCATGTATATATAACCTCATCATATTGTTTCTTCAATTTAAAAATAGCTGACCGTTTTTTTCCCCCTTCTCTGGGATTATATTCCCAGTTTTGATCTGGGACGTCTGGTCACTTATAGCATATAAGAATATTATATTACTGTTAAGCAAACTATGAATAATAAAACATGTGTCCGTTATCATAGCTACACGTATGACGAAAAAGCGCGTGGAAATGAGTGGTATTCAGTGAGGTAAGATGAATTAAATGTGCTGACAGTTCATTGCTCCTGCCAAATGAATTGCACTAGTGGAGCGGATCACCACTCCAAGATGGCGGCCCCGCGTCTCGTCTTCACCAGTAGGCAGTAGCGCTCGATGCTGCGTCTACTTATAAGATGCATATGGTTATAACGTTAGCAGTGAGTTTGCAGCCTCACTCATTTAACTACACAGCAAATAAAAGTCACGTTACTTAGCCAATAAATGTTATCTTACATTCAAAACTTACCCTTCTTTGTGCAACTTCAAATGTCCAACCAAGTTGGAAGTTGTTGCGTCTCCGTCTGTAATATTCCAACTGCGTGATTTGCATACGGCAATTCCTTTTTTGTTGACCAAGTCGTAGTTTTTATACCCGAACGAAACCAACTTTGGTATAAATCTTTCTCACTGGCGCGTTGTTTGACAACTCTTCTTCATTGGTTGTCCTGCAATTTGATTGGCTGAATGCTGTGTGATGAAAACAACGTAGATCTAATTTGATTGGCTGTTGTACTGAGAGCACACACGCTGACACGCAGCACACACGCTGACACGCAGCACACACGCTGATAGACAGACACGTACAAAATGAAAGCTACGGAGCGCTCCCAAATAACTTTTGAAGCTTTAGGTTTTGGGGAAAGTAGCAGGTCATGTCAAGTCAAAAGGCTGAAGTCCAAGTGAAGTCACAAGTCATTAATGTTAAAGTCCAAGTCGAGTTGCAAGTCTCTTTACATTTTGTCAAGTCCAGTCTAAAGTCATCTAATTCATGACTTGAGTCTGACTCGAGTCCAAGTCATGTGACTCGAGTCCACACCTCTGCTACACGGTCTAGCTCCATCCTATCTTGCTGATTGTATTGTACCATATGTCCCGGCGAGAAATCTGCGTTCACAGAACTTCGGCTTATTAGTGATTCCCAGAGCCCAAAGAAAGTCTGCGGGCTATAGAGCGTTTTCTATTGGGGCTCCAATACTCTGGAATGCCCTCCCGGTAACAGTTAGAGATGCTACCTCAGTAGAAGCATTTAAGTCTCATCTTAAAACTCATTTGTATACTCTAGCCTTTAAGTAGACCCCCCTTTTTAGACCAGTTGATCTGCCGTTTCTTTTCTTTTCTTTTCTACTCTGCTCATAACTTCATTCTTACAATATGTTTACCTTTATTCTTGCAATAATATAACTTTATTCCTATAATATTTTCATTGTATTGCCTCTTGCATTCTTGCAATAATACAACTTTATTCCTATAATATTTGACTTCATTCTTGCAATAATACAACTTTATTCCTATAATATTTGACTTCATTCTTGCAATAATACAACTTTATTCCTATAATATTTTGACTTCATTCTTGCAATAATACAACTTTATTCCTATAATATTTTGACTTCATTCTTGCAATAATACAACTTTATTCCTATAATATTTTGACTTCATTCTTGCAATAATACAACTTTATTCCTATAATATTTTGACTTCATTCTTGCAATAATACAACTTTATTCCTATAATATTTTGACTTCATTCTTGCAATAATACAACTTTATTCCTATAATATTTTGACTTCATTCTTGCAATAATACAACTTTATTCCTATAATATTTTGACTTCATTGTTGCAATAATACAACTTTATTCCTATAATATTTTGACTTCATTCTTGCAATAATACAACTTTATTCCTATAATATTTTGACTTCATTCTTGCAATAATACAACTTTATTCCTATAATATTTTGACTTCATTCTTGCAATAATACAACTTTATTCCTATAATATTTTGACTTCATTCTTGCAATATTATAACTTTATTCCTATAATATTTTGACTTCATTCTTGCAATAATACAACTTTATTCCTATAATATTTTGACTTTTTCGTGCAATAATATAACTTTATTCCTACAATATTTTGACTTTATTCTTGCTATATTATAACTTTATTCTGATAATATTTTGACTTTATTCCTGTAATATTATAACTTTATTCTTGTAACATTATAACTTTATTCATACAATATTTTGACTTTATTCCTGTAATATTATAACTTCATTCCTACAATATGTTTACATTTATTCTTGCAATAATATAACTTTATTCCTACAATATTTTCATTTTATTGCCTCTTGAATTCTTGCAATATTATAACTTTATTCCTATAATATTTTGACTTCATTCTTGCAATAATACAACTTTATTCCTATAATATTTTGACTTTTTCATGCAATAATATAACTTAATTCCCACAATATTTTGACTTTATTCTTGCTATATTATAACTTTATTCCTACAATATTTTGACTTTATTCTTGCAATAATATAACTTTATTCCGAGAAAATATTTTGAATTAATTCCTGTAATATTATAACTTTATTCTTGTAATATTATAACTTTATTCGTATAATATTTTGACTTATTCCTGTAATATTATAACTTCATTCCTACAATATGTTTACATTTATTTTTGCAATAATATAACTTTATTCCTACAATATTTTCATTTTATTGCCTCTTGCATTCTTGCAATATTATAACTTTATTCTATAATATTTTGACTTCATTCTTGCAATAATACAACTTTATTCCTATAATATTTTGACTTTTTCATGCAATAATATAACTTAATTCCCACAATATTTTGACTTTATTCTTGCTACATTATAACTTTATTCCTACAATATTTTTACTTTATTCTTGCAATAATATAACTTTATTCCGAGAAAATATTTTGAATTCATTCCTGTAATATTATAACTTTATTCTTGTAATATTATAACTTTATTCGTACAATATTTTGACTTTATTCCTGTAATATTATAACTTCATTCCCACAATATGTTTACATTTATTCTTGCAATAATATAACTTTATTCCTACAATATTTTCATTTTATTGCCTTTCTAAAAATATGCATTTTCTTACATTTACGGGTTTAGTCGGGACTCCTGATGACGTTTTGAGACATCTCCTACAACTACAGCACCAGAATTGTGCTGCTGAAGCAAGTCCGTTTTTTGGAATTTTTTGTAAGGGTCCCCCCTTACGACATTTTAGCAAAAAAATGTTTCCGTAAAATATGCATTTTCTTACATTTTCTTACATTTACGAGTTTAGTCGGGACTCCTGATGACGTTTTGAGACATCTCCTACAACTACAGCACCAGAATTGTGCTGCTGAAGCAAGTCCTTTTTTAAATTTTTTTGTAAGGGTCCCCCCTTACGACATTTTAGCAAAAAAAAATTTCCGTAAAATATGCATTTTCTTACATTTACGGGTTTAGTCGGGACTCATGATGACGTTTTGAGACATCTCCTACAACTACAGCACCAGAATTGTGCTGCTGAAGCAAGTCCGTTTTTTGGAATGTTTTTACAACATTTTAGCAAAAAAAAAATTTCAGAAAATATGCATTTTCTTACATTTACGGGTTTAGTCGGGACTCCTGATGACGTTTTGAGACATCTCCTACAACTACAGCACCAGAATTGTGCTGCTGAAGCAAGTCCGTTTTTTGGAATTTTTTTACAACATTTTAGCAAAAAAAAAAATTCTGAAAATATGCATTTTCTTACATTTTCTTACATTTACGGGTTTAGTCGGGACTCCTGATGACGTTTTGAGACATCTCCTACAACTACAGCACCAGAATTGTGCTGCTGAAGCAAGTCCGTTTTTTGGAATTTTTTTTACAACATTTTAGCAAAAAAAAAAAATTCACAAAATATGCATTTTCTTACATTTACGGGTTTAGTCGGGACTCCTGGTGACGTTTTGAGACATCTCCTACAACTACAGTACCAGAATTGTGCTGCTGAAGCAAGTCCGTTTTTTGGAATGTTTTGTAAGGGTCCCCCCTTACGACATTTTAGCAAAAAAAAATGTCCGTAAATGCATTTTCTTACATTTATGGGTTTAGTCGGGACTCCTGATGACGTTTTGAGACATCTCCTACAACTACAGCACCAGAATTGTGCTGCTGAAGCAAGTCCGTTTTTTGGAATTTTTTTACAACATTTTAGCAAAAAAAAAAATTCCGAAAATATGCATTTTCTTACATTTACGGGTTTAGTCGGGACTCCTGATGACGTTTTGAGACATCTCCTACAACTACAGCACCAGAATTGTGCTGCTGAAGCAAGGCCGTTTTTTGGAATTTTTTTACAACATTTTAGCAAAAAAAAAAATTCCGAAAATATGCATTTTCTTACATTTTCTTACATTTACGGGTTTAGTCGGGACTCCTGATGACGTTTTGAGACATCTCCTACAACTACAGCACCAGAATTGTGCTGCTGAAGCAAGTCCGTTTTTTGGAATTTTTTGTAAGGGTCCCCCCTTACGACATTTTAGCAAAAAAAAAATTTCTGAAAATATGCATTTTCTTACATTTACGGGTTTAGTCGGGACTCCTGATGACGTTTTGAGACATCTCCTACAACTACAGCACCAGAATTGTGCTGCTGAAGCAAGTCTGTTTTTTTGAATTTTTTTTACGACATTTTAGCAAAAACATTTTTTTTCCCGTAAAATATACATTTTCTTACATTTACGGGTTTAGTCGGGACTCCTGATGACGTTTTGAGACATCTCCTACAACTACAGCACCAGAATTGTGCTGCTGAAGCAAGTCCGTTTTTTGGAATTTTTTTACAACATTTTAGCAAAAAAAATTTTTCTGAAATTATGCATTTTCTTACATTTTCTTACATTTACGGGTTTAGTCGGGACTCCTGGTGACATTTTGAGACATTTCCTACAACTACAGCACCAGAATTGTGCTGCTGAAGCAAGTCTGTTTTTTGGAATTTTTTGTAAGGGTCCCCCCTTACGACATTTTAGAAAAAAAATTTCTGAAAGTATGCATTTTCTTACATTTACGGGTTTAGTCGGGACTCCTGGTGACGTTTTGAGACATCTCCTACAACTACAGCACCAGAATTGTGCTGCTGAAGCAAGTCCGTTTTTTGGAATTTTTTGTAAGGGCCTTACGACATTTTAGCAAAAAAATGTTTTCTGAAAATATGCATTTTCTTACATTTACGGGTTTAGTCGGGACTCCTGATGACGTTTTGAGACATCTCCTACAACTACAGCACCAGAATTGTGCTGCTGAAGCAAGTCCGTTTTTTGGAATTTTTTTACAACATTTTAGCAAAAAAAAAATTTCTGAAAATATGCATTTTCTTACATTTACGGGTTTAGTCGGGACTCCTGATGACGTTTTGAGACATCTCCTACAACTACAGCACCAGAATTGTGCTGCTGAAGCAAGTCCGTTTTTTGGAATTTTTTGTAAGGGTCCCCCCTCACGACATTTTAGAAAATTTTTTTTTTCTGAAAATATGCATTTTCTTACATTTTCTTACATTTACGGGTTTAGTCGGGACTCCTGATGACGTTTTGAGACATCTCCTACAACAACAGCACCAGAATTGTGCTGCTGAAGCAAGTCCGTTTTTTGGAATTTTTTTACAACATTTTAGCAAAAAAAAAAAAATTCTGAAAATATGCATTTTCTTACATTTTCTTACATTTACGGGTTTAGTCGGGACTCCTGGTGACGTTTTGAGACATCTCCTACAACTACAGCACCAGAATTGTGCTGCTGAAGCAAGTCCGTTTTTTGGAATTTTTTGTAAGGGTCCCCCCTTACGACATTTTAGCAAAACATTTTTTTTCTGAAATTATGCATTTTCTTACATTTTCTTACATTTACGGGTTTAGTCGGGACTCCTGATGACGTTTTGAGACATCTCCTACAACTACAGCACCAGAATTGTGCTGCTGAAGCAAGTCCGTTTTTTGGAATTTTTTGTAAGGGCCTTACGACATTTTAGCAAAAAATTTTTTTCTGAAAATATGCATTTTCTTACATTTACGGGTTTAGTCGGGACTCCTGATGACGTTTTGAGACATCTCCTACAACTACAGCACCAGAATTGTGCTGCTGAAGCAAGTCCGTTTTTTGGAGTTTTTTTTACGACATTTTAGCAAAAAAATTTTTTTTTTCATAAAATATGCATTTTCTTACATTTACGGGTTTAGTCGGGACTCCTGATGACGTTTTGAGACATCTCCTACAACTACAGCACCAGAATTGTGCTGCTGAAGCAAGTCCGTTTTTTGGAATTTTTTGTAAGGGTCCCCCATTACGACATTTTAGCAAAAAAAATTTTCTGAAAATATGCATTTTCTTACATTTTCTTACATTTACGGATTTAGTCGGGACTCTTGATGACGTTTTGAGACATCTCCTACAACTACAGCACCAGAATTGTGCTGCTGAAGCAAGTCCGTTTTTTGGAATTTTTTACAACATTTTAGCAAAAAAAAAATTTCTGAAAATATGCATTTTCTTACATTTTCTTACATTTACGGGTTTAGTCGGGACTCCTGATGACGTTTTGAGACATCTCCTACAACTACAGCACCAGAATTGTGATGCTGAAGCAAGTCCGTTTTTTGGAATTTTTTTACAACATTTTAGCAAAAAAAAAAAAATTCTGAAAATATGCATTTTCTTACATTTTCTTACATTTACGGGTTTAGTCGGGACTCCTGGTGACGTTTTGAGACATCTCCTACAACTACAGCACCAGAATTGTGCTGCTGAAGCAAGTCCGTTTTTTGGAATTTTTTACAACATTTTAGCAAAAAAAAAAATTTCTGAAAATATGCATTTTCTTACATTTACGGGTTTAGTCGGGACTCCTGATAACGTTTTGAGACATCTCCTACAACTACAGCACCAGAATTGTGCTGCTGAAGCAAGTCCCTTACGACATTTTAGCAAAAAAAAAATTTCTGAAAATATGCATTTTCTTACATTTTCTTACATTTACGGATTTAGTCGGGACTCCTGATGACGTTTTGAGACATCTCCTACAACTACAGCACCAGAATTGTGCTGCTGAAGCAAGTCCGTTTTTTGGAATTTTTTGTAAGGGTCCCCCCTCACGACATTTTAGAAAAATTTTTTTTTCTGAAAATATGCATTTTCTTACATTTTCTTACATTTACGGGTTTAGTCGGGACTCCTGATGACGTTTTGAGACATCTCCTACAACAACAGCACCAGAATTGTGCTGCTGAAGCAAGTCCGTTTTTTGGAATTTTTTTACAACATTTTAGCAAAAAAAAAAAAATTCTGAAAATATGCATTTTCTTACATTTTCTTACATTTACGGGTTTAGTCGGGACTCCTGGTGACGTTTTGAGACATCTCCTACAACTACAGCACCAGAATTGTGCTGCTGAAGCAAGTCCGTTTTTTGGAATTTTTTGTAAGGGTCCCCCCTTACGACATTTTAGCAAAACATTTTTTTTCTGAAATTATGCATTTTCTTACATTTTCTTACATTTACGGGTTTAGTCGGGACTCCTGATGACGTTTTGAGACATCTCCTACAACTACAGCACCAGAATTGTGCTGCTGAAGCAAGTCCGTTTTTTGGAATTTTTTGTAAGGGCCTTACGACATTTTAGCAAAAAATTTTTTTCTGAAAATATGCATTTTCTTACATTTACGGGTTTAGTCGGGACTCCTGATGACGTTTTGAGACATCTCCTACAACTACAGCACCAGAATTGTGCTGCTGAAGCAAGTCCGTTTTTTGGAGTTTTTTTTACGACATTTTAGCAAAAAAATTTTTTTTTTCATAAAATATGCATTTTCTTACATTTACGGGTTTAGTCGGGACTCCTGATGACGTTTTGAGACATCTCCTACAACTACAGCACCAGAATTGTGCTGCTGAAGCAAGTCCGTTTTTTGGAATTTTTTGTAAGGGTCCCCCATTACGACATTTTAGCAAAAAAAATTTTCTGAAAATATGCATTTTCTTACATTTTCTTACATTTACGGATTTAGTCGGGACTCTTGATGACGTTTTGAGACATCTCCTACAACTACAGCACCAGAATTGTGCTGCTGAAGCAAGTCCGTTTTTTGGAATTTTTTACAACATTTTAGCAAAAAAAAAATTTCTGAAAATATGCATTTTCTTACATTTTCTTACATTTACGGGTTTAGTCGGGACTCCTGATGACGTTTTGAGACATCTCCTACAACTACAGCACCAGAATTGTGATGCTGAAGCAAGTCCGTTTTTTGGAATTTTTTTACAACATTTTAGCAAAAAAAAAAAAATTCTGAAAATATGCATTTTCTTACATTTTCTTACATTTACGGGTTTAGTCGGGACTCCTGGTGACGTTTTGAGACATCTCCTACAACTACAGCACCAGAATTGTGCTGCTGAAGCAAGTCCGTTTTTTGGAATTTTTTACAACATTTTAGCAAAAAAAAAAATTTCTGAAAATATGCATTTTCTTACATTTACGGGTTTAGTCGGGACTCCTGATAACGTTTTGAGACATCTCCTACAACTACAGCACCAGAATTGTGCTGCTGAAGCAAGTCCCTTACGACATTTTAGCAAAAAAAAAATTTCTGAAAATATGCATTTTCTTACATTTTCTTACATTTACGGATTTAGTCGGGACTCCTGATGACGTTTTGAGACATCTCCTACAACTACAGCACCAGAATTGTGCTGCTGAAGCAAGTCTGTTTTTTGGAATTTTTTGTAAGGGTCCCCCCTTACGACATTTTAGAAAAAAAATTTCTGAAAGTATGCATTTTCTTACATTTACGGGTTTAGTCGGGACTCCTGGTGACGTTTTGAGACATCTCCTACAACTACAGCACCAGAATTGTGCTGCTGAAGCAAGTCCGTTTTTTGGAATTTTTTGTAAGGGCCTTACGACATTTTAGCAAAAAAATGTTTTCTGAAAATATGCATTTTCTTACATTTACGGGTTTAGTCGGGACTCCTGATGACGTTTTGAGACATCTCCTACAACTACAGCACCAGAATTGTGCTGCTGAAGCAAGTCCGTTTTTTGGAATTTTTTTACAACATTTTAGCAAAAAAAAAATTTCTGAAAATATGCATTTTCTTACATTTACGGGTTTAGTCGGGACTCCTGATGACGTTTTGAGACATCTCCTACAACTACAGCACCAGAATTGTGCTGCTGAAGCAAGTCCGTTTTTTGGAATTTTTTGTAAGGGTCCCCCCTCACGACATTTTAGAAAAATTTTTTTTTCTGAAAATATGCATTTTCTTACATTTTCTTACATTTACGGGTTTAGTCGGGACTCCTGATGACGTTTTGAGACATCTCCTACAACAACAGCACCAGAATTGTGCTGCTGAAGCAAGTCCGTTTTTTGGAATTTTTTTACAACATTTTAGCAAAAAAAAAAAAATTCTGAAAATATGCATTTTCTTACATTTTCTTACATTTACGGGTTTAGTCGGGACTCCTGGTGACGTTTTGAGACATCTCCTACAACTACAGCACCAGAATTGTGCTGCTGAAGCAAGTCCGTTTTTTGGAATTTTTTGTAAGGGTCCCCCCTTACGACATTTTAGCAAAACATTTTTTTTCTGAAATTATGCATTTTCTTACATTTTCTTACATTTACGGGTTTAGTCGGGACTCCTGATGACGTTTTGAGACATCTCCTACAACTACAGCACCAGAATTGTGCTGCTGAAGCAAGTCCGTTTTTTGGAATTTTTTGTAAGGGCCTTACGACATTTTAGCAAAAAATTTTTTTCTGAAAATATGCATTTTCTTACATTTACGGGTTTAGTCGGGACTCCTGATGACGTTTTGAGACATCTCCTACAACTACAGCACCAGAATTGTGCTGCTGAAGCAAGTCCGTTTTTTGGAGTTTTTTTTACGACATTTTAGCAAAAAAATTTTTTTTTTCATAAAATATGCATTTTCTTACATTTACGGGTTTAGTCGGGACTCCTGATGACGTTTTGAGACATCTCCTACAACTACAGCACCAGAATTGTGCTGCTGAAGCAAGTCCGTTTTTTGGAATTTTTTGTAAGGGTCCCCCATTACGACATTTTAGCAAAAAAAATTTTCTGAAAATATGCATTTTCTTACATTTTCTTACATTTACGGATTTAGTCGGGACTCTTGATGACGTTTTGAGACATCTCCTACAACTACAGCACCAGAATTGTGCTGCTGAAGCAAGTCCGTTTTTTGGAATTTTTTACAACATTTTAGCAAAAAAAAAATTTCTGAAAATATGCATTTTCTTACATTTTCTTACATTTACGGGTTTAGTCGGGACTCCTGATGACGTTTTGAGACATCTCCTACAACTACAGCACCAGAATTGTGATGCTGAAGCAAGTCCGTTTTTTGGAATTTTTTTACAACATTTTAGCAAAAAAAAAAAAATTCTGAAAATATGCATTTTCTTACATTTTCTTACATTTACGGGTTTAGTCGGGACTCCTGGTGACGTTTTGAGACATCTCCTACAACTACAGCACCAGAATTGTGCTGCTGAAGCAAGTCCGTTTTTTGGAATTTTTTACAACATTTTAGCAAAAAAAAAAATTTCTGAAAATATGCATTTTCTTACATTTACGGGTTTAGTCGGGACTCCTGATAACGTTTTGAGACATCTCCTACAACTACAGCACCAGAATTGTGCTGCTGAAGCAAGTCCCTTACGACATTTTAGCAAAAAAAAAATTTCTGAAAATATGCATTTTCTTACATTTTCTTACATTTACGGATTTAGTCGGGACTCCTGATGACGTTTTGAGACATCTCCTACAACTACAGCACCAGAATTGTGCTGCTGAAGCAAGTCCGTTTTTTGGAATTTTTTGTAAGGGTCCCCCCTCACGACATTTTAGAAAAAATTTTTTTTCTGAAAATATGCATTTTCTTACATTTTCTTACATTTACGGGTTTAGTCGGGACTCCTGATGACGTTTTGAGACATCTCCTACAACAACAGCACCAGAATTGTGCTGCTGAAGCAAGTCCGTTTTTTGGAATTTTTTTACAACATTTTAGCAAAAAAAAAAAAATTCTGAAAATATGCATTTTCTTACATTTTCTTACATTTACGGGTTTAGTCGGGACTCCTGGTGACGTTTTGAGACATCTCCTACAACTACAGCACCAGAATTGTGCTGCTGAAGCAAGTCCGTTTTTTGGAATTTTTTGTAAGGGTCCCCCCTTACGACATTTTAGCAAAACATTTTTTTTCTGAAATTATGCATTTTCTTACATTTTCTTACATTTACGGGTTTAGTCGGGACTCCTGATGACGTTTTGAGACATCTCCTACAACTACAGCACCAGAATTGTGCTGCTGAAGCAAGTCCGTTTTTTGGAATTTTTTGTAAGGGCCTTACGACATTTTAGCAAAAAAATTTTTTCTGAAAATATGCATTTTCTTACATTTACGGGTTTAGTCGGGACTCCTGATGACGTTTTGAGACATCTCCTACAACTACAGCACCAGAATTGTGCTGCTGAAGCAAGTCCGTTTTTTGGAGTTTTTTTTACGACATTTTAGCAAAAAAATTTTTTTTTTCATAAAATATGCATTTTCTTACATTTACGGGTTTAGTCGGGACTCCTGATGACGTTTTGAGACATCTCCTACAACTACAGCACCAGAATTGTGCTGCTGAAGCAAGTCCGTTTTTTGGAATTTTTTGTAAGGGTCCCCCATTACGACATTTTAGCAAAAAAATTTTTCTGAAAATATGCATTTTCTTACATTTTCTTACATTTACGGATTTAGTCGGGACTCTTGATGACGTTTTGAGACATCTCCTACAACTACAGCACCAGAATTGTGCTGCTGAAGCAAGTCCGTTTTTTGGAATTTTTTACAACATTTTAGCAAAAAAAAAATTTCTGAAAATATGCATTTTCTTACATTTTCTTACATTTACGGGTTTAGTCGGGACTCCTGATGACGTTTTGAGACATCTCCTACAACTACAGCACCAGAATTGTGATGCTGAAGCAAGTCCGTTTTTTGGAATTTTTTTACAACATTTTAGCAAAAAAAAAAAAATTCTGAAAATATGCATTTTCTTACATTTTCTTACATTTACGGGTTTAGTCGGGACTCCTGGTGACGTTTTGAGACATCTCCTACAACTACAGCACCAGAATTGTGCTGCTGAAGCAAGTCCGTTTTTTGGAATTTTTTACAACATTTTAGCAAAAAAAAAAATTTCTGAAAATATGCATTTTCTTACATTTACGGGTTTAGTCGGGACTCCTGATAACGTTTTGAGACATCTCCTACAACTACAGCACCAGAATTGTGCTGCTGAAGCAAGTCCCTTACGACATTTTAGCAAAAAAAAAATTTCTGAAAATATGCATTTTCTTACATTTTCTTACATTTACGGATTTAGTCGGGACTCCTGATGACGTTTTGAGACATCTCCTACAACTACAGCACCAGAATTGTGCTGCTGAAGCAAGTCCGTTTTTTGGAATTTTTTTACAACATTTTAGCAAAAAAAAAAATTCTGAAAATATGCATTTTCTTACATTTTCTTACATTTACGGGTTTAGTCGGGACTCCTGATGATGTTTTGAGACATCTCCTACAACTACAGCACCAGAATTGTGCTGCTGAAGCAAGTCCGTTTTTTGGAATTTTTTACAACATTTTAGCAAAAAAAAAATAATTCTGAAAATATGCATTTTCTTACATTTTCTTACATTTACGGGTTTAGTCGGGACTCCTGATGATGTTTTGAGACATCTCCTACAACTACAGCACCAGAATTGTGCTGCTGAAGCAAGTCCGTTTTTTGGAATTTTTTGTAAGGGTCCCCCCTTACGACATTTTAGCAAAACATTATTTTTTTGTAATTTATTGTTAAAAAGGTAATAATGTACTGTACTGTACATATTAATTTGCCACTGCCATCATCACCACCGTGCACCTACATCAGACCTGGGCATTCTGCGGCCCGCGGGCCGCATCCGGCCCTTTGTGCGTCCCTGTCCGGCCCGCGTGAGGCCAATTATAAATTACAAAATAAATTTAAAAAAGTATCCATGTCGAGTGTGCAATACAACGGTGCTGCTTTTGTTTTGAAAATCGTTATTTGTATTACTTCCGTGTGGACGTATGCGTGATTGTGAGTGAATGTGAACAACTGCAATTACAAAATAAAGTTGAAAAAACATCTATGTCCTGCGCGCAATACAACTGTGCTGCTTTTATTTTGAAAAGTATTATTTATGGGCGTGTGCCCGTGTGTAACCTGCGAGTGAAGGTGCACATGCAGCGACAAGTGATGCACGGTTTACACCCGAGACGCCAAAAAGAGAAAAGTTGATGAGGAATGCCGTGTTTTCAACAAGACATGGACTGCAAAGCAACGTCCCCTCACCTAAGGTGCGTGCCTGCGCAATTGCGCACTGCTTTAGCGCCCGCCGCGCGCAGCAAGTATATATGCCGCGCACCAAATCAAATCCCATCTGAATTCTAAACAAAATAAACATATTTATTCTATGGAATTTTGCAATGCAACTCTGAGTGACAGTGACAACAAGCGGCCCTAATGGTGTTCGTCAACACCGTTCAATTATTGTAACGTCTATCGAGATGCTTCGAGGACAGGAATTATATCGATCACTTTATTGAGCAAAACTGTTTATATTCGGACATAACCACACCAAAAACATGAGTAAAACAATTCTATCTCGAAAAACTAGTCATTTTCTGCCGTACAAACCAGGCCAAAACCAACTTGTCATCTGTCACCAACACGCATAGCACTAAACCACTGGTGCGTTTAAGGCCACACAAAAAGTCGGACAACTCAAACACCACACAAAGTTACACTATGACTCCTCAGTCATACGTGTGCTTATTTTACTGTCATTTATTATTAATGTTAATTTATATATATTAGTCATGGAATGCTGTTACACACACTATGTTGAAGTATTACTATTATTATTATTATTATTATTATTATTTATCTTACGGTATATATCAAAAATAATATTGAGCAAAATTTAATTGAAATATTGTCGATGTGGCCCTCCAGCAGTGCTCGGGTTGCTCATGCGGCCCCCGGTAAAAATTAATTGCCCACCCCTGACCTACATTATGCGAGGGTGCTCTCGGTCCAATTGAACTTTTAATAGGATCCAAAGACCTTTGACTGAACATCACACTGTGAAATTGGATTGTGGACTTTTTTTTATGTTATTATCAAATCACACAGCATGTGAGAGTTAGCAGGCACACTTCCACTTTTCCCACTACTCTATATCTAAGGGTGACCAGATCCCAATTCAGCAGGGGCCTCGTGTTATATTGTGCTTATGCACAAAAAAATGGTAAAGATGAAAGGTATCGAGACCGAACTTGACGTTGAATTGTGCGCTGTTTCACTCCAGGTTCGTTCTTCACATACTCACATTTGCTTTGCCGACATTTCAACAATGGAAAATAGATCGCGGCGAGGACACAAAATGCACTTTTTGGCCAATGCGTTTACCGTAATTTCCGGACTATAAGGCGCATTTAAAATCCTTTTTTATTTCTCAGTGCGCCTTACACAGTTGCGCCTAATGTAATGAACAAGTTTGGTTGAGCTTACCCACCTCGAGGCTATTTTATTTGGTACATGGTGTAATTATAAGTGTGAGCAAGAGATGGCAGTCAAACATAAGAGATACGTGCACTATGATGGGTTTTAAGTAAACAACAGCAACATTTTAAATGTTCCGTTGAAAATATAGAACATTAGACACAGCGCTCAAGAATCTATCAAAATGTTTTAGCAGGACTTTGGTCAGCTATGAAGCCGCACCGCTCGAAGGATTGTCGGCGCATTAAACATACGACTATTATTATGGTGTGTGTATAAGGTAAGACATTATCTGGCGTTTTGTTTCGCAATATTATGCAACTTTTCTTAACTTCTGGTACCTGCTGATCTGTATTTGGGATCTGCATGAGTCCTGAAAAATTGTGTGTCCGCCTTTGTAGTTAATAAGCTTCTTCTTTTTCTCTATCTTCTTGTTATGTGACATTCATCCTCCACTGTTGCCATTTCTAATATAAAGTAGTGTCAAGTTCTCACTTATATCTGTCAGTAAACTTGCCATGAAAGCGCTAAAACATACCGGTGTAGTGAGTTTACTTTATTCACCCAAGGAAGTTTAGTCATTAGAGAGTTCCGGTTGAACGGTTTTTCACGGGACACGTTTCCGGTGTGGTTGTTTCCGGATGAGGAGATGCTGCTCCGTTATTGATTTTATTTTATTTCGTGTAGACCGCAATATGACTCAAGTAAACAACACCAACATTGTATATGCTCCATTGAAAATATAGAACATTACACACGGCGCTCAAAAATCTATCAAAATGTTTTAGTAGGACTTTGGTCAGCTATGAAGCCACACCACTTGATGGATTGTACTGTGCTTCAACATAGGAGTATTATTATGCTGTGTGTATAAGGTAAGACATATTATCTGGTGTTTTGTTTCGCAATATTATGCAAAAGCAACTTTTCTTACCTTCTGGTACCTGAAAATGTGTGCAGGTCCGCCTTTGTAGTCCGTGCCGACACCGTAGTCGATAAGCTTCTTCTTTTTCTCCACCGTCTTGTTATGTGACATCCATCCTCTGCTGTTGCCATTTCTAATAAAAAGCAGTGTAAAGTTATTACTTATTTCAGTCAGTAAACTCGCCATGAAAGCCCTAAAACATACCGGTGTAGTGAGTTACCATTATTCACCCAAGGAACTTTAGTTATTAGAGTTCTGGCCGGACGGTTTTTCACGGGACACATTTCTGGTGTTGTTGTTTCTGGATGAGGAGATGCTGCTCCGTTATCGACTGAAGTAAAGTGTGAATGTCATTAAAACAGTTAGCGCCATCTTTTGACACTTCACAACAAAGATGACGGGGAGAAGACGCTGCCGAAGGTGAGCCACGTAAATAAGAGCGCCCACAAAACGGCGCACCCGGAAGCGGCTTGAAGATGATGTGTAAAACATCATCTGTGCAACATTTTGAGCAAAGAACCAGCATTACATGTTATGTAGACCCCAAGGAAGTCTTTTACTTTTAGAAAATAATATATATATTATGACTCCTTTAATGCGCCTTATAATCCGGTGTGCCTTATATATGAAAAAAAGATCAAAAATAGACCATTCATCGGCAGTGCTCCTTATAATCCGGTGTGCCCTATGGTCCGGAAAATGCGGTAATGCTTTATATCAATATTTGTGAGGATGTTTACCAATTTATCTAGGCCAGAGGTGTCAAACTCATTTTAGATCGGGGGCCACATGGAGAAAAATCTACTCCCAAGTGGGCCGGACTGGTAAAATCACGGCACGATAACTTAAAAATAAAGACAACTTCAGATTGTTTTCTTTGTTTGAAAATAGAATTTCTCAAAAATAAACAAATCATGTTGTTTTTTTACACTTACATGTTGCAGTTAATAGTATTCTACCTTTAATTGTCGTCATTTATACTTTCTGAATAAATGACGTGATAATGTTCATCAGTCAACTCATTGGTGTTCATTTTCAATCTAACAAGATAAAAAAAATAATATCAAAATCCAATTACAGAATGTTATTTATGTAGTTTGCTCATTTTCTTCGACTGTTGCACTAACATCATGTGTTTTATTTTTTTTGTACATACTGTATGTAGCATCATCTACAAAGATACAAAGAATTGCCATTGCCACATCTAGTGGACACATTTAAAACAGCAGTTTCTTTAATACAAAAATTTCAGCTCATTTGTATACTTAGCAAATTCATCCGGATAGAACCTGTTCACGGGCCTGATCTGTTTCATCTCAGCGATCGTATTTGTCACGTTTCATGTGTCAGGTAAAGCGCAATGAATGACTCCGCTTCCTAGTGTAAGAGTGAGCTTTTAGAAGTGTGCCGTGACAGCAGACGCTCTAATCGGTGATTAAAAGAGCTGAAAGTCTTCCAGAGATGGGCACAGTCTACACTACCTGCTGTCTGAGGCGAGTGCACAGCATCCTGCGTGACCAACAACACCCTGCTCCTCACCTGCGGCCCTCAGGTAGAAGGAACAGGTCTATACGTGCCAGGACAACTTGCCAACAGCTCGTCTGTATCCTCAGGCAGTGACCCTCTCTCACATCCCACCCATGAACTGCAACGTCTAATTATCACTTCTATTGATCTGCCCTTTATACTGTACACTGCATCCGGAAAGTATTCACAGCGCTTCATTTTTTGCCACATTTTGCTATGTTACAGCCTTATTCTAAAATGGTATGAATTCATTTCCGTCCTCAAAACTCTGCGTTTCTGGGTGTTGTTGATAAATGCAACAACACCCGGAAACGCCGCTGGCTTCGCTCGGCCCGAGCTCATCTAAGATGGACTGATTGGTTGGAATCTGCGCTTTTGCATGATATACTAGTTACTACGGTAATCTTCTCAGAAAGCACGTAGTTTCAAAGTTGTATTTGTGTTGGTACTGCATCAAAAAGCGACATCAGTGTGTAAAGGATATCACCACATGGACTCAGGAACACTTCAGAAAACCACTGTCAGTAACTACAGTTCGTCGCTACATCTGTAAGTGCAAGTTAAAACTCTACAATGCAAAGCGAATGCCATTTATCAACAACACCCAGAAACGCCGCCGGCTTCGCTCGGCCCGAGCTCATCTAAGATGGACTGATGCAAACTGGAAAAGTGTTCTGTGGTCTGACAAGTCCACATTTCAAATTGTTTTTGGAAACTGTGGACGTCGTGTCCTCCGGTCCAAAGAGGAAAAGAACCATCCGGATTGTTCTAGGCGCAAAGTTGAAAACCCAGCGTCTGTAATTGTATGGAAAACTTGTTTTGTTTTGTTTTTTAATGTATTATATTCTGTTTTTATATGTTTAAATGGATCTTAAGGTCTGCAATAAAGATTGATGACATGGGGGTGTATTAGTGGGTAACTTACACCTTTGTGAAGGCACCATTAATGCTGAAAGGTACATACAGCTTTTGGAGCAACAAAAGTTGCCATCCAAGCGACGTCTTTTTCATGGCCGCCCCTGCTTATTTCAGTAAGATATCGCCGAGCCACATTCTGCACGTGTTACAACAGCGTGGCTTGGTAGTAAAAGAGTGCGGGTACTAGACTGGCCTGCCTGTAGTACGAACTGTGCTCTGTAAATAAACTCGCCTTGCCGACCGTTTTCTGTCGTGGACAACGACAATTTCAATAAACTACAAGTTAAAAAAAAAGGCATGAACATTTCCCTCTTTTGGGTATTGAAAAAATGCATCGAACGGCGCCGCTCAAGTACCGATCCATACCAGACTATGAATTTTGTGCATGGTTCGTGGCACCCTTTGTGTTTACGCGTTTCATGGGTCAGGATTGCACCACCTAACGCATTTTTGATACATGGTTACTATGCAGTGTGTGTGTTATTCACTATGACAATGACAATAAATGCATTGAACTGAATACAAAGTAAATGAATACTTCTCTGATTTGAGGGCGAAGGCTTGTTCATGTGTCCTGCGGCCAGTCTAGGGTGTAGGCCGGGGGTCAGCAACCCGCGTCTCTTTAGCACCGCCCTCGTGGCTCCCTGGACCTCTTTCAGAGATGTGTGGAAATGGAAAAAGATGAATATATTTTCTGTAGGAGAACAAACATGACACAAACCTTCCTAATTGTTAGAAGTCCCACTGTTTGTGTTAAACATGCTTCACTGATGAGAGGATTTAGCAAGCACTGTTTTGTCCTACTCATTTCAGCGATCCTTCAACTCATTGTTGTTTGTTTACATGTACGACTTTCTCCGACGCTGCCACAGAAAGACGTGTTTTATGCCACTTCTTCTGTGTCTCATTTTGTCCACCAAACGTTCTATGCTGTGCGTGAATGCACAAAAGGTGAGCTTTGTTGATGTTATTGACTTGTTGCAGTGCTAATCAGGCAAATTTGGTCAGAGCATGACTGCAAGCTAATCAATGCTAACATGCTATTTAAGCTAGCTGTATGTACATATTGCATCATTATGACTCGTTTGTAGGAATATTTGAGCTCATTTAATTTCCTTTACTTATGTCCTCTGTGCATTTCATTTATATTTGCATGTCTCATGACACATTATCTGTACGTAATATTGGCTGCATTTCTGATAGTTGTTTGTGCGCCACGTTGTTCCAGACCACAGCAAACGTCACCCAGCTTGTAAAGATTGTAATAAATCCATTAGAAGAAGACAGCCTGCCTTTTCCTTTAACTTGGACACACACATTTATACCTTTGGCCATTATGAGCCAGTCATTTCCAGAAGTTATCTCATCATGTGAGAAGCCTCCATTTAAATAACATATTATTATTTGATCTTAATAGATTAAAAATGAACACCAATGAGTTGACTGATGAACATTATCACATCATTTAATCAGAAAGTATACATATCGACAAATAAAGGTAGAATACTATTGACCGCAACATGTAAGTGTAAAAAAAACAACAACAACATTATGATTTGCTCTATTTTTAACAAAGAAAAAAACAAACAATCTGAAGTTGTCTTTATTTTTAAGTTATCGTGCCTTGATCTTACCAGTCCGGCCCACTTGGGAGTAGATTTTTGTCCATGTGGCCCCCGATCTAAAATGAGTTTGACACCTCTACATTAGAACTTACGAATAATGGATTGGTAGGTTCATCGTAGCCAGCCTGGTGTATTATTCTAATTACCCTTTTTTCAAGTTGAATTATTGAGCCTGTGTTTGTTCTATAAACATTTCCCCAAAGTTCAACACAGTATGTTAGATATGGAAAAATAAAAGAATAATATAACTACAGCTGCAGCTATCCAATATTTTAGTAATCGAGTATTCTATCGAATATCCCGATCGATTAATCGAATAAATCATCATTTTGTTTAATTATACACGTTAAGATGTGCCCTCAATTATTGTGGTTGGCCTAATCGTCTTATTTCCTAAACGCCTGTTTTCATTATTGAAGGCTGACAAGCACAGCTAAAATTGTGTATGTGCTAATAAAAACAGGTGCGCTCACAGCCCTATGTGCTGTGTGGTGTGACCGCATAAACAAAGTTCTCGTGCGTTTTTGATGATTATCATACGGTGCCGTTTAAACGTTTTCTAAACTGGAGCGTACTTAAAAGAGCGGTGTCGTGCAGTGCAAGGGGGGGATGATCTGTGACGTAAACACGCTGTGCAACACCTAAACAGTCTGTGCGAAACGTGAGCTTTGACTACTGTTTAGTGAACCAGGCAAAATGCCGTAAAAATATATATATATACGACACCTCGAGGCAGCAACAATTCCTCGAATGTATTTTGTAATCAAATTACTCAAGGAATCATGTGCAGATATTTCTTATTCAGCATGTGTCTTACTTTATATAAAGAATAGCAATGGATTTGGATGTTTTTAGAATAGAATAGAATAGAAAGTACTTTATTGATCCCTCGGGGAAATTCAGCACCACAGTTCGCTCACAATAGACAATAAACACTAAGGTATTTTTTACATGTGAATAATATAAATACAGTCTATTATACAGCATTTTTCACATGTGAATAATATAAATACAGTCTATTATACAGCATTATTCACATGTGAATAATATAAATACAGTCTATTATACAGCATTATTCACATGTGAATAATATAAATACTGTCTATTATACAGCATTATTCACATGTGAATAATATAAATACAGTCTATTATACAGCATTATTCACATGTGAATAATATAAATACAGTCTATTATGCACAGTGTTGGGTTAGTTACTGAAAACCAGTAACTAGTTACAGTTACTAGTTACTGTATTTCAAAAGCAACTCAGTTACTAACTCAGTTACTTACACCAAAAAGTAATGCGTTATTGTGAAAAGTAACTATTTAGTTACTCGTTTTTTTCTTCTTCTTTTTTTTAAAGCTACCATTAATGCCCTTCATTTAAGTACTGTTATTGCACTGGAGAATAATACAATATGTTGATCAGCGCTAGGAATTTTCAAAATGGGGTCCCAGGGACCCCATCAAGTCATAAAAATGGGGTCCTACATTAAATTTTTGGGGTCCCACTTTTTGGTAAGCGTTTTGACAACAAAAAAGATAAACGTATGCATGATCCTGTTATATCTCACATTATATATTGTGTTTTGGAAAAAGGTTGTCATAAACGTTACTTAATTCATTAAAAAAAATAATAAAGAAAGAAAACAAATTTGTATACATATGTAAATGTATTCAGTTATAAACATTCATTCACTTTCTTCTTTCCTTCATGGATCTAAACTTTACTGCTGCTGCTAGTTTTTATTGAATAAGTTGTAGGTGTATTTATTTCAGTATAAAAGTGTAAAAAGTGTTTTGCTTGGGTCATGAAATGATGATAATGGTGTGCCAGGGCATACAAACATTTTATATTTAAATCTCTGGAATCTACATCAACTTCAGATCTATCCCTCATTTCAAAATGTTTTAGTTATGTTGTTTTTTTGTTTGTTTGTTTTCCGCCCTTTTTTTGTCAAACAAAACTATGTTTTTAATGGCAAACACACAAAATATGCAAAACCTTCCACCAAAAATATTTTTCAAAGTGTAATATTTGATGTGAAGTAATGGGAACCTTGGATAGGTCAATAATTCATAATAACATTGATTTTGATTCAATATTATGTTTTGAGCAATGACAGTTTGAAATAAATTGATTAACGTGGACCCCGATTTAAACAAGTTGAAAAACTTATTGGGGTGTTACCATTTAGTGGTCAATTGTACGGAATATGTACTGTACTGTGCAATCTATTCATAAAAGTCTCAATCAATCAATCCACTCCCTCGCTCTCTCTGTCCCTCCCTCACGAATGCTGCTGCGTGTGCACAATTAGTTTTGTTTTTAACCCCATCTTAACCCTGAACGTATATTGAAAATATATACGCAACCCTGCTGGACATTTGAGGCATTTAAGAAACTCCGCCCGGACAGCCCCGCAAAAGAAGACACATGGTCAGTCTAGAATATCTCCATGTTAAGAAACTCCGCTTCAGCTCCACCATGATGTCTTGTTAGTAAACACAGACACGCCCACACCCACCCCTCTCCACACCCACACACACCCACACACACACACACACACACACACACACACACACTCACACACACACACACACACACACACTCACACACACACACTCACTCACACACACAGCGCCTCTTCTCTTGTGCCCGTTGTGACACAGGAAGAATTAAGTTAAGTTCAAGTTAAAGTACCAATGATTGTCACACACACACACTAGGTGTGGTGAAATTTGTCCTCTGCATTTGACCCATCCCCTTGGGGAGCAGTGGGCAGCAGCGGCGCCGCGCCCGGGAATCATTCAGAAGGACGACACTGCAACTCTCCAATAAAACACACTCAGATCTTCTGTTTCTAGCCGATACTACATAAGAAATGACATCAAATAACGCAGTAACGCATCATGTAGTAACGGTAACTGAGTTACTGAATATAAAAAATAACGCGTTAGACTACTAGTTACTTTGTAACGCGTTAGTCCCAACACTGATTATACAGCATTATTCACATGTCAATAACATAAATACAGTCTATTATACAGCATCATTCACATTTGAATAATATAAATACATTTAAGCACAGTTAAGTACTGTTTTCCCTTTAACATCACAAATGAGTTTGACATTTGAAGTTAATTGCTGACATGAGTGGACTTTTCCAGCATATTAAGTGTGTATGACTTTCACTTGTGTAATAGAATGACTTCATGCAACTTTTCTCGGAGGACAATTGAACACTCACCTACCGAAAATGCAAACTTCGTCGCTGCTCGGTGACCTTTGTCTAGCGGCAGAATGTCTCTCTCGTCGTGTTGATCTAAATGAGAAGGAATGAATGACATTGGAACAAATAACAGCGCTGACATGATAGGAGGCGTGTTAGTTAGCAACCTGTTGTATTCTGATGACGTGCTAGCGTCACTTCCGCTGGGACGACACCGGAGCGGTTAAAAAACGTGACTTTCATTTATAATAATTGAATGGTGTGTGTTCAAATAACCCTCCTCGGCCTTATAATTGTTACAAGTCGCGCTGTTGACATCTTTTCTTGGGAAATGTAGTCGACTCCAGGGGGTCTTTCCGCGGGCTCTGCCATTTTGAAATATGACGTCACGACGCGACGTCATCACCCCCCGGAAGTGTGGATCTTCTTCTTCTTCTTTTGTTTTTATAGCAGGTTGGCAAGCAACCTTCTGGTGCGCATTACCGCCACCTACTGACATGGAGTGTGGACCACTTCTAGAGATCACCTTAGCACAGACCTGGGCAAATGAACGTCCGTTAAGCTTTTCAATATGAATAACATCATTAAAAGTTAAGTTAAAGTGCCAATGATTGTCACACACACACACTAGGTGTGGCGAAATTATTCTCTGCATTTGAACCATCACCCTTGATCACCCCCAGGGAGGTGAGGGGAGCAGTGAGCAGCAGCGGTGGCCGCGCCCGGGAATCATTTTGGTGATTTAACCCCCAATTCCAACCCTTGATGCTGAGTGCCAAGCAGGGAGGTAATGGCTCCCATTTTTATATAATAAAATACATGAATAAATCTTATTCATACACTCTTATTCATATACTCTTATTCATACACTCTTATTCATACACTCTTATTCATATACTCTTATTCATACACTCTTATTCATACACTCTTATTCATATACTCTTATTCATACACTCTTATTCATACAGTCTTATTCATATACTCTTATTCATACACTCTTATTCATATACTCTTAGTCATATACTCTTATTCATATACTCTTATTCATATACTCTTATTCATACACTCTTATTCATACACTCTTAGTCATACACTCTTATTCATACACTCTTATTCATATACTCTTAGTCATCCACTCTTATTCATACACTCTTATTCATACACTCTTATTCATATACTCTTATTCATATACTCTTATTCATACACTCTTATTCATACACTCTTATTCATACACTCTTATTCATATACTCTTATTCATACATTCTTATTCATACACTCTTATTCATACACTCTTATTCATACACTCTTATTCATATACTCTTATTCATATACTCTTATTCATACACTCTTATTCATACAATCTTATTCATACATTCTTATTCATATACTCTTATTCATACACTCTTATTCATACAGTCTTATTCATATACTCTTATTCATACACTCTTATTCATACACTCTTATTCATATACTCTTAGTCATCCACTCTTATTCATACACTCTTATTCATACACTCTTATTCATAGACTCTTATTCATACACTCCTATTCATATACTCTTATTCATACACTCTTATTCATACACTCTTATTCATATACTCTTATTCATATACTCTTATTCATACACTCTTATTCATACACTCTTATTCATATACTCTTATTCATATACTCTTATTCATACACTCTTATTCATACAATCTTATTCATACAGTCTTATTCATATACTCTTATTCATACACTCTTATTCATACACTCTTATTCATATACTCTTAGCAGAGGTGGGACCAAGTCATTGCTTTGCAAGTCACAAGTAAGTCTCAAGTCTTTGCCCTCAAGTCTCGAGTCAAGTCCCGAGTCAAGACAGGCAAGTCCCGAGTCAAGTCCAAAGTCAAGACTAGAAAGTCTCAAGTCAAGTCCCAAGTCCTGCATTTTGAGTTTCGAGTCCTTTCAAGTCCTTTTAACCACAGACTAATATTTTTACACAGATTGTGTATGCTTTTAAAACGCTGTATTTATTTATTAAAACAAGTGCATTTGAAATTGCAGGAAAAAAAATAGTGCTGACATTGCAATTCATAATAGCACTATTAACCAGTCATTTTAATAGTTTAAACAATTTTAAACATTTAACTCATTCCTTTACAGAATAAACACATTTGCAAAAACAAACATTAACATACTATTGGTTGTATTTTATGAAAATAACATTACCACAAAGTTGAGAAGGAGCAAAGATCTTCAATATTTGTATGTGAGAATCACAAAGAAATCTTCCAGGGGAGGATGACGCCCCTACAGGGGTTTGGTTTACAAACTTTCAGCCCCACCTAAAACAAAATTCACCAGCCGCCACTGATTATGATGCATTCTCATTTTAGGCAAAGTATAAGACAATACTTTCTTAACAGTATAATTGTAACCAGGAATAAGTCTTCAAGTAACAATATTCAAATACTAACATTGTTGGGTAAGACAGCATTTGGTTTTATTCTGAATCCAGTGAAACAGATTGGTGGTTTTAGCTGATATAAAGACTTTCAGGTGTTTATATATGTTTAAGTATTTGGCAGACGCTTTTATCCAAAGCGACATACATAAAAAATAGATATAAAACAATCACTGTAAACATTATCATTTAAGGGAAGAATGTAATACAAAATATCAATACAAAGTGTCAAGACAGAATAAACTCTCTGCTGCTGCAGCAACAGAGTTACAGTCTATAGGTCCCTAAAATATATAGATATCTAATGTATTCATACATTGTTTATGTAGGATATACGCATGTATATATAATCTAATCATATTGTTCCTTCAACTTAAAAATAGCTGACCGTTTTTTTCCCCCTTCTCAGTGATTATATTCCCAGTTTTGATCTCGGACGACTGGTCATTTATAGCGTATAAGAATATTATATTACTGTTAAGCAAACTATGAATAATAAAAACGCCAAAACATGTGTCCGTTATCATAGCTACACTATGACAAAAAAACGCGTGAAAATCAGTGGTATTCAGTGAGGTAAGATGAATTAAATTTGCTGACAGTTCATTGCTCCTGCCAAATTAATTGCACTGAGTGGAGCGGATCACCACTCCAAGATGGCGGCTCCGCGTCTCGTCTGCGCCAGTAGGCAGTAGCGCTCCATGCTGCGTACCCTTATAAGATGTCTATGGTTATAACGTTAGCAGTGAGTTTGCAGCCTCACTGATTTAACTACACAGCAAATAAAAGTCATGTTACTTAGCCAATAAACGTTATCTTACATTCAAAACTTACCCTTCTTTGTGCAACTTCAAATGTCGAACGAAGTTGGAAGTTGTTGCGTCCCCGTCTGTAATATTCGAACTGCGTGATTTGCATACGGCAATTCGTTTTTTGTTGACCAAGTCGTAGTTTTTATACCCGAACGAAATCAACTTTGGCATAATTGTTTCTCACTGCCGCATTGTTTGACAACTCATGTTCGGTGGTTGTCCTGCAATTGGATTGGATGAGAGCTGTGTGATGAAAACAACGTAGATTTAATTTGATTGGCTGTTGTACTGACAGCACACACGCTGACACGCAGCACACACGCTTATAGACACAGACGTATAAAATGAAAGATACGGAGCGCTCCCAAATAACTTTTTAAGGTTTGGGTTTTGGGGAAAGTAGCAAGTCATGTCAAGTCAAAAGCCTCAAGTCCAAGTGAAGTCACAAGTCATTGATGTTAAAGTCTAAGTCGAGTTGCAAGTCTCTTTACATTTTGTCAAGTCGAGTCTAAAGTCATCAAATTCATGACTCGAGTCTGACTCGAGTCCAAGTCATGTGACTCGAGTCCACACCTCTGACTCTTAGTTATCCACTCTTATTCATACACTCTTATTCATACACTCTTATTCATATACTCTTATTCATACACTCTTATTCATACACTCTTATTCATATACTCTTATTCATACACTCTTATTCATACACTCTTATTCATATACTCTTATTCATATACTCTTATTCATACACTCTTATTCATACAATCTTATTCATACAGTCTTATTCATATACTCTTATTAATACACTCTTATTCATACACTCTTATTCATACACTCTTATTCATATACTCTTATTCATACACTCTTATTCATACACTCTTATTCATATACTCTTATTCATATACTCTTATTCATACACTCTTATTCATACACTCTTATTCATATACTCTTATTCATATACTCTTATTCATATACTCTTATTCATACACTCTTATTCATACACTCTTATTCATATACTCTTATTCATACACTCTTATTCATACACTCTTATTCATATACTCTTATTCATATACTCTTATTCATACACTCTTATTCATACAATCTTATTCATACAGTCTTATTCATATACTCTTATTAATACACTCTTATTCATACACTCTTATTCATATACTCTTAGTTATCCACTCTTATTCATACACTCTTATTCATACACTCTTATTCATATACTCTTATTCATACACTCTTATTCATACACTCTTATTCATATACTCTTATTCATACACTCTTATTCATACACTCTTATTCATATACTCTTATTCATACACTCTTATTCATACACTCTTAGTCATACAGTCTTATTCAAATACTCTTATTCATACACTCTTAGTCATATACTCTTATTCATACACTCTTAGTCATACACTCTTATTCATACAGTCTTATTCATATAATCTTATTCATATACTCTTATTCATATACTCTTAGTCATCCACTCTTATTCATATACTCTTATTCATACACTCTTATTCATATACTCTTATTCATACACTCTTATTCATACACTCTTATTCATATACTCTTATTCATACACTCTTATTCATACACTCTTATTCATATACTCTTATTCATACACTCTTATTCATACACTCTTATTCATATACTCTTATTCATACACTCTTATTCATACACTCTTATTCATATACTCTTATTCATATACTCTTATTCATACACTCTTATTCATACAATCTTATTCATACAGTCTTATTCATATACTCTTATTAATACACTCTTATTCATACACTCTTATTCATATACTCTTAGTTATCCACTCTTATTCATACACTCTTATTCATACACTCTTATTCATATACTCTTATTCATACACTCTTATTCATACACTCTTATTCATATACTCTTATTCATACACTCTTATTCATACACTCTTATTCATATACTCTTATTCATACACTCTTATTCATACACTCTTAGTCATACAGTCTTATTCAAATACTCTTATTCATACACTCTTAGTCATATACTCTTATTCATACACTCTTAGTCATACACTCTTATTCATACAGTCTTATTCATATAATCTTATTCATATACTCTTATTCATATACTCTTAGTCATCCACTCTTATTCATATACTCTTATTCATACACTCTTATTCATATACTCTTATTCATACACTCTTATTCATACACTCTTATTCATATACTCTTATTCATACACTCTTATTCATACACTCTTATTCATATACTCTTATTCATACACTCTTATTCATACACTCTTATTCATATACTCTTATTCATACACTCTTATTCATACACTCTTATTCATACACTCTTATTCATACACTCTTATTCATATACTCTTATTCATACACTCTTATTCATACACTCTTATTCATATACTCTTATTCATATACTCTTATTCATACACTCTTATTCATACACTCTTATTCATACATTCTTATTCATATACTCTTATTCATACACTCTTATTCATACAGTCTTATTCATATACTCTTATTCATACACTCTTAGTCATCCACTCTTATTCATACACTCTTATTCATATACTCTTATTCATATACTCTTATTCATACACTCTTATTCATACACTCTTATTCAGACACTCTTATTCATACATTCTTATTCATACACTCTTATTCATACACTCTTATTCATACACTCTTATTCATATACTCTTATTCATATACTCTTATTCATACACTCTTATTCATACACTCTTATTCATACACTCTTATTCATACAATCTTATTCATACATTCTTATTCATATACTCTTATTCATACACTCTTATTCATACAGTCTTATTCATATACTCTTATTCATACACTCTTATTCATACACTCTTATTCATACACTCTTATTCATATACTCTTAGTCATCCACTCTTATTCATACACTCTTATTCATACACTCTTATTCATATACTCTTATTCATACACTCCTATTCATATACTCTTATTCATACACTCTTATTCATACACTCTTATTCATATACTCTTATTCATACACTCTTATTCATACACTCTTATTCATATACTCTTATTCATATACTCTTATTCATACACTCTTATTCATACAATCTTATTCATACAGTCTTATTCATATACTCTTATTCATACACTCTTATTCATACACTCTTATTCATATACTCTTAGTTATCCACTCTTATTCATACACTCTTATTCATACACTCTTATTCATATACTCTTATTCATACACTCTTATTCATACACTCTTATTCATATACTCTTATTCATACACTCTTATTCATACACTCTTATTCATACTCTTTTCCATACATTCTTATTCATACACTCTTATTCATACACTCTTATTCATACATTCTTATTCATACACTCTTATTCATACACTCTTATTCATATACTCTTATTCATACACTCTTATTCATACACTCTTATTCATATACTCTTATTCATATACTCTTATTCATACACTCTTATTCATACACTCTTATTCATACATTCTTATTCATATACTCTTATTCATACACTCTTATTCATACAGTCTTATTCATATACTCTTATTCATACACTCTTAGTCATACACTCTTATTCATACACTCTTAGTCATCCACTCTTATTCAAATACTCTTATTCATACACTCTTATTCATACACTCGTAGTCATACAGTCTTATTCAAATACTCTTATTCATACACTCTTATTCAAATACTCTTATTCATACACTCTTATTCATACACTCGTAGTCATACAGTCTTATTCAAATACTCTTATTCATACACTCTTAGTCATATACTCTTATTCATACACTCTTATTCATACACTCTTATTCATATACTCTTATTCATACACTCTTATTCATATACTCTTAGTCATACACTCTTATTCATACACTCTTAGTCATACAGTCTTATTCAAATACTCTTATTCATACACTCTTATTCATACAGTCTTATTCATATACTCTTATTCATACACTCTTATTCATATACTCTTAGTCATATACTCTTATTCATATACTCTTATTCATATACTCTTATTCATACACTCTTATTCATACACTCTTAGTCATACACTCTTATTCATACACTCTTATTCATATACTCTTAGTCATCCACTCTTATTCATACACTCTTATTCATACACTCTTATTCATATACTCTTATTCATATACTCTTATTCATACACTCTTATTCATACACTCTTATTCATACACTCTTATTCATATACTCTTATTCATACATTCTTATTCATACACTCTTATTCATACACTCTTATTCATACACTCTTATTCATACACTCTTATTCATATACTCTTATTCATATACTCTTATTCATACACTCTTATTCATACAATCTTATTCATACATTCTTATTCATATACTCTTATTCATACACTCTTATTCATACACTCTTATTCATACACTCTTATTCATACACTCTTATTCATATACTCTTATTCATACACTCTTATTCATACACTCTTATTCATATACTCTTATTCATACACTCTTATTCATATACTGTTATTCATACACTCTTATTCATACACTCTTATTCATATACTCTTATTCATACACTCCTATTCATATACTCTTATTCATACACTCTTATTCATACACTCTTATTCATATACTCTTATTCGTATACTCTTATTCATACACTCTTATTCATACACTCTTATTCATATACTCTTATTCATATACTCTTATTCATACACTCTTATTCATACAATCTTTTTCATACAGTCTTATTCATATACTCTTATTCATACACTCTTATTCATACACTCTTATTCATATACTCTTAGTTATCCACTCTTATTCATACACTCTTATTCATACACTCTTATTCATATACTCTTATTCATACACTCTTATTCATACACTCTTATTCATATACTCTTATTCATACACTCTTATTCATACACTCTTATTCATATACTCTTATTCATACACTCTTATTCATACACTCTTATTCATATACTCTTATTCATACATTCTTATTCATACACTCTTATTCATACACTCGTAGTCATACAGTCTTATTCAAATACTCTTATTCATACACTCTTATTCAAATACTCTTATTCATACACTCTTATTCATACACTCGTAGTCATACAGTCTTATTCAAATACTCTTATTCATACACTCTTAGTCATATACTCTTATTCATACACTCTTATTCATACACTCTTATTCATATACTCTTATTCATACACTCTTATTCATATACTCTTATTCATACACTCTTATTCATACACTCTTAGTCATATACTCTTATTCATACACTCTTATTCATACACTCTTAGTCATATACTGTTATTCATACACTCTTATTCATACACTCTTATTCATACACTCTTATTCATACACTCTTATTCATACACTCTTATTCATACACTCTTATTCATATACTCTTAGTCATCCTTCTTATTCATACACTCTTATTCATACACTCTTATTCATATACTCTTATTCATACACTCTTATTCATATACTCTTATTCATACACTCTTATTCATACACTCTTCTTCATATACTCTTATTCATACACTCTTATTCATACACTCTTATTCATATACTCTTATTCATACACTCTTATTCATACACTCTTATTCATACATTCTTATTCATATACTCTTATTCATACACTCTTATTCATACAGTCTTATTCATATACTCTTATTCATACACTCTTATTCATATACTCTTAGTCATATACTCTTATTCATATACTCTTATTCATATACTCTTATTCATACACTCTTATTCATACACTCTTAGTCATACACTCTTATTCATACACTCTTATTCATATACTCTTAGTCATCCACTCTTATTCATACACTCTTATTCATATACTCTTATTCATACACTCTTATTCATACACTCTTATTCATATACTCTTATTCATACACTCTTATTCATACACTCTTATTCATATACTCTTATTCATACACTCTTATTCATACACTCTTATTCATACACTCTTATTCATATACTCTTATTCATACATTCTTATTCATACACTCTTATTCATACACTCTTATTCATATACTCTTATTCATACACTCTTATTCATACACTCTTATTCATATACTCTTATTCATATACTCTTATTCATACACTCTTATTCATACAATCTTATTCATACATTCTTATTCATATACTCTTATTCATACACTCTTATTCATACAGTCTTATTCATATACTCTTAGTCATCCACTCTTATTCATACACTCTTATTCATATACTCTTAGTCATCCACTCTTATTCATACACTCTTATTCATACACTCTTATTCATACACTCTTATTCATATACTCTTATTCATACACTCTTATTCATACACTCTTATTCATATACTCTTAGTCATCCACTCTTATTCATATACTCTTATTCATATACTCTTATTCATACACTCTTATTCATACACTCTTAGTCATACACTCTTATTCATACACTCTTATTCATATACTCTTATTCATACACTCTTATTCATAGACTCTTAGTCATACACTCTTATTCATACACTCTTATTCATATACTCTTAGTTATCCACTCTTATTCATACACTCTTATTCATATACTCTTATTCATACACTCTTATTCATACACTCTTATTCATATACTCTTATTCATACACTCTTATTCATATACTCTTAGTCATACACTCTTATTCATACACTCTTATTCATATACTCTTATTCATACACTCTTATTCATACACTCTTATTCATATACTCTTATTCATACACTCTTATTCATACACTCTTATTCATATACTCTTATTCATACACTCTTATTCATACACTCTTATTCATATACTCTTATTCATATACTCTTAGTCATCCACTCTTATTCATACACTCTTATTCATACACTCTTATTCATATACTCTTATACATACACTCTTATTCATACACTCTTAGTCATATACTCTTATTCATACACTCTTATTCATACACTCTTAGTCATACACTCTTATTCATATACTCTTAGTCATCCACTCTTATTCATACACTCTTATTCATACACTCTTATTCATATACTCTTATTCATACACTCTTATTCATATACTCTTAGTCATCCACTCTTATTCATACACTCTTATTCATACACTCTTATTCATATACTCTTATTCATACACTCTTATTCATATACTCTTAGTCATCCACTCTTATTCATACACTCTTATTCATATACTCTTATTCATACACTCTTATTCATATACTCTTAGTCACCCACTCTTATTCATATACTCTTAGTCATCCACTCTTATTCATACACTCTTATTCATACACTCTTATTCATATACTCTTATTCATACACTCTTATTCATATACTCTTAGTCATCCACTCTTATTCATCCACTCTTATTCATACACTCTTATTCATACACTCTTATTCATATACTCTTATTCATACACTCTTATTCATATACTCTTATTCATATACTCTTATTCATACACTCTTATTCATATACTCTTAGTCATCCACTCTTATTCATATACTCTTATTCATATACTCTTATTCATACACTCTTATTCATACACTCTTAGTCATACACTCTTATTCATACACTCTTATTCATATACTCTTATTCATACACTCTTATTCATAGACTCTTAGTCATACACTCTTATTCATACACTCTTATTCATATACTCTTAGTTATCCACTCTTATTCATACACTCTTATTCATATACTCTTATTCATACACTCTTATTCATACACTCTTATTCATATACTCTTATTCATACACTCTTATTCATATACTCTTAGTCATACACTCTTATTCATACACTCTTATTCATATACTCTTATTCATACACTCTTATTCATACACTCTTATTCATATACTCTTATTCATACACTCTTATTCATACACTCTTATTCATATACTCTTATTCATACACTCTTATTCATACACTCTTATTCATATACTCTTATTCATATACTCTTAGTCATCCACTCTTATTCATACACTCTTATTCATACACTCTTATTCATATACTCTTATACATACACTCTTATTCATACACTCTTAGTCATATACTCTTATTCATACACTCTTATTCATACACTCTTAGTCATACACTCTTATTCATACACTCTTATTCATATACTCTTAGTCATCCACTCTTATTCATACACTCTTATTCATACACTCTTATTCATATACTCTTATTCATACACTCTTATTCATATACTCTTAGTCATCCACTCTTATTCATACACTCTTATTCATACACTCTTATTCATATACTCTTATTCATACACTCTTATTCATATACTCTTAGTCATCCACTCTTATTCATACACTCTTATTCATATACTCTTATTCATATACTCTTATTCATACACTCTTATTCATATACTCTTAGTCACCCACTCTTATTCATATACTCTTAGTCATCCACTCTTATTCATACACTCTTATTCATACACTCTTATTCATATACTCTTAGTCACCCACTCTTATTCATATACTCTTAGTCATCCACTCTTATTCATACACTCTTATTCATACACTCTTATTCATATACTCTTATTCATACACTCTTATTCATATACTCTTAGTCATCCACTCTTATTCATCCACTCTTATTCATACACTCTTATTCATACACTCTTATTCATATACTCTTATTCATACACTCTTATTCATATACTCTTATTCATACACTCTTATTCATACACTCTTATTCATATACTCTTATTCATACACTCTTATTCATACACTCTTATTCATACACTCTTATTCATATACTCTTATTCATATACTCTTAGTCATCCACTCTTATTCATACACTCTTATTCATACACTCTTATTCATATACTCTTATTCATACACTCTTATTCATACACTCTTAGTCATATACTCATATTCATACACTCTTATTCATACACTCTTATTCATACACTCTTATTCATATACTCTTAGTCATCCACTCTTATTCATACACTCTTATTCATACACTCTTATTCATATACTCTTATTCATACACTCTTATTCATATACTCTTAGTCATCCACTCTTATTCATACACTCTTATTCATATACTCTTAGTCATCCACTCTTATTCATACACTCTTATTCATATACTCTTATTCATACACTCTTATTCATATACTCTTAGTCATCCACTCTTATTCATATACTCTTAGTCATCCACTCTTATTCATACACTCTTATTCATATACTCTTATTCATACACTCTTATTCATATACTCTTAGTCATCCACTCTTATTCATCCACTCTTATTCATACACTCTTATTCATACACTCTTATTCATATACTCTTATTCATACACTCTTATTCATATACTCTTATTCATACACTCTTATTCATATACTCTTATTCATACACTCTTATTCATATACTCTTAGTCATCCACTCTTATTCATACACTCTTATTCATATACTCTTATTCATACACTCTTATTCATACACTCTTATTCATACACTCTTATTCATATACTCTTATTCATATACTCTTATTCATACACTCTTATTCATACACTCTTATTCATACACTCTTATTCATATACTCTTATTCATACATTCTTATTCATACACTCTTATTCATACACTCTTATTCATACACTCTTATTCATATACTCTTATTCATATACTCTTATTCATACACTCTTATTCATACAATCTTATTCATACATTCTTATTCATATACTCTTATTCATACACTCTTATTCATACAGTCTTATTCATATACTCTTATTCATACACTCTTATTCATACACTCTTATTCATATACTCTTAGTCATCCACTCTTATTCATACACTCTTATTCATACACTCTTATTCATAGACTCTTATTCATACACTCCTATTCATATACTCTTATTCATACACTCTTATTCATACACTCTTATTCATATACTCTTATTCATATACTCTTATTCATACACTCTTATTCATACACTCTTATTCATATACTCTTATTCATATACTCTTATTCATACACTCTTATTCATACAATCTTATTCATACAGTCTTATTCATATACTCTTATTCATACACTCTTATTCATACACTCTTATTCATATACTCTTATTCATACACTCTTATTCATACACTCTTATTCATACACTCTTATTCATACACTCTTATTCATATACTCTTAGTCATCCACTCTTATTCATACACTCTTATTCATATACTCTTAGTCATCCACTCTTATTCATACACTCTTATTCATATACTCTTATTCATACACTCTTATTCATATACTCTTAGTCATCCACTCTTATTCATATACTCTTAGTCATCCACTCTTATTCATACACTCTTATTCATATACTCTTATTCATACACTCTTATTCATATACTCTTAGTCATCCACTCTTATTCATCCACTCTTATTCATACACTCTTATTCATACACTCTTATTCATATACTCTTATTCATACACTCTTATTCATATACTCTTATTCATACACTCTTATTCATATACTCTTATTCATACACTCTTATTCATATACTCTTAGTCATCCACTCTTATTCATACACTCTTATTCATATACTCTTATTCATACACTCTTATTCATATACTCTTAGTCATCCACTCTTATTCATATACTCTTAGTCATACACTCTTATTCATATACTCTTATTCATCCACTCTTATTCATCCACTCTTATTCATATACTCTTATTCATATACTCTTATTCATATACTCTTATTCATACACTCTTATTCATACACTCTTATTCATACACTCTTATTCATATACTCTTATTCATATACTCTTATTCATACACTCTTATTCATACACTCTTATTCATACACTCTTATTCATATACTCTTATTCATACATTCTTATTCATACACTCTTATTCATACACTCTTATTCATACACTCTTATTCATATACTCTTATTCATATACTCTTATTCATACACTCTTATTCATACAATCTTATTCATACATTCTTATTCATATACTCTTATTCATACACTCTTATTCATACAGTCTTATTCATATACTCTTATTCATACACTCTTATTCATACACTCTTATTCATATACTCTTAGTCATCCACTCTTATTCATACACTCTTATTCATACACTCTTATTCATAGACTCTTATTCATACACTCCTATTCATATACTCTTATTCATACACTCTTATTCATACACTCTTATTCATATACTCTTATTCATATACTCTTATTCATACACTCTTATTCATACACTCTTATTCATATACTCTTATTCATATACTCTTATTCATACACTCTTATTCATACAATCTTATTCATACAGTCTTATTCATATACTCTTATTCATACACTCTTATTCATACACTCTTATTCATATACTCTTAGTTATCCACTCTTATTCATACACTCTTATTCATACACTCTTATTCATACACTCTTATTCATACACTCTTATTCATACACTCTTATTCATACACTCTTATTCATACACTCTTATTCATATACTCTTATTCATACACTCTTATTCATACACTCTTATTCATATACTCTTATTCATATACTCTTATTCATACACTCTTATTCATACAATCTTATTCATACAGTCTTATTCATATACTCTTATTCATACACTCTTATTCATACACTCTTATTCATATACTCTTAGTTATCCACTCTTATTCATACACTCTTATTCATACACTCTTATTCATATACTCTTATTCATACACTCTTATTCATACACTCTTATTCATATACTCTTATTCATACACTCTTATTCATACACTCTTATTCATATACTCTTATTCATACACTCTTATTCATACACTCTTAGTCATACAGTCTTATTCAAATACTCTTATTCATACACTCTTAGTCATATACTCTTATTCATACACTCTTAGTCATACACTCTTATTCATACAGTCTTATTCATATAATCTTATTCATATACTCTTATTCATATACTCTTAGTCATCCACTCTTATTCATATACTCTTATTCATACACTCTTATTCATATACTCTTATTCATACACTCTTATTCATACACTCTTATTCATATACTCTTATTCATACACTCTTATTCATACACTCTTATTCATATACTCTTATTCATACACTCTTATTCATACACTCTTATTCATATACTCTTATTCATACACTCTTATTCATACACTCTTATTCATACACTCTTATTCATACACTCTTATTCATATACTCTTATTCATACACTCTTATTCATACACTCTTATTCATATACTCTTATTCATATACTCTTATTCATACACTCTTATTCATACACTCTTATTCATACATTCTTATTCATATACTCTTATTCATACACTCTTATTCATACAGTCTTATTCATATACTCTTATTCATACACTCTTAGTCATCCACTCTTATTCATACACTCTTATTCATATACTCTTATTCATATACTCTTATTCATACACTCTTATTCATACACTCTTATTCAGACACTCTTATTCATACATTCTTATTCATACACTCTTATTCATACACTCTTATTCATACACTCTTATTCATATACTCTTATTCATATACTCTTATTCATACACTCTTATTCATACACTCTTATTCATACACTCTTATTCATACAATCTTATTCATACATTCTTATTCATATACTCTTATTCATACACTCTTATTCATACAGTCTTATTCATATACTCTTATTCATACACTCTTATTCATACACTCTTATTCATACACTCTTATTCATATACTCTTAGTCATCCACTCTTATTCATACACTCTTATTCATACACTCTTATTCATATACTCTTATTCATACACTCCTATTCATATACTCTTATTCATACACTCTTATTCATACACTCTTATTCATATACTCTTATTCATACACTCTTATTCATACACTCTTATTCATATACTCTTATTCATATACTCTTATTCATACACTCTTATTCATACAATCTTATTCATACAGTCTTATTCATATACTCTTATTCATACACTCTTATTCATACACTCTTATTCATATACTCTTAGTTATCCACTCTTATTCATACACTCTTATTCATACACTCTTATTCATATACTCTTATTCATACACTCTTATTCATACACTCTTATTCATATACTCTTATTCATACACTCTTATTCATACACTCTTATTCATATACTCTTATTCATACATTCTTATTCATACACTCTTATTCATACACTCTTATTCATACATTCTTATTCATACACTCTTATTCATACACTCTTATTCATATACTCTTATTCATACACTCTTATTCATACACTCTTATTCATATACTCTTATTCATATACTCTTATTCATACACTCTTATTCATACACTCTTATTCATACATTCTTATTCATATACTCTTATTCATACACTCTTATTCATACAGTCTTATTCATATACTCTTATTCATACACTCTTAGTCATACACTCTTATTCATACACTCTTATTCATACACTCTTATTCATACACTCGTAGTCATACAGTCTTATTCAAATACTCTTATTCATACATTCTTATTCATATACTCTTATTCATACACTCTTATTCATACAGTCTTATTCATATACTCTTATTCATACACTCTTAGTCATACACTCTTATTCATACACTCTTAGTCATACACTCTTATTCATACACTCTTATTCATACACTCTTATTCATACACTCGTAGTCATACAGTCTTATTCAAATACTCTTATTCATACATTCTTATTCATATACTCTTATTCATACACTCTTATTCATACAGTCTTATTCATATACTCTTATTCATATACTCTTATTCATACACTCTTATTCATACAGTCTTATTCATATACTCTTATTCATACACTCTTAGTCATCCACTCTTATTCAAATACTCTTATTCATATACTCTTATTCATATACTCTTATTCATACACTCTTATTCATACACTCTTATTCATACAGTCTTATTCAAATACTCTTATTCATACACTCTTATTCATACACTCGTAGTCATACAGTCTTATTCATATACTCTTATTCATACACTCTTAGTCATACACTCTTATTCATACACTCTTAGTCATCCACTCTTATTCAAATACTCTTATTCATACACTCTTATTCATACACTCTTATTCAAATACTCTTATTCATACACTCTTATTCATACACTCTTATTCAAATACTCTTATTCATACACTCTTAGTCATATACTCTTATTCATACACTCTTATTCATACACTCTTATTCATATACTCTTATTCATACACTCTTATTCATATACTCTTAGTCATACACTCTTATTCATACACTCTTAGTCATACAGTCTTATTCAAATACTCTTATTCATACACTCTTATTCATACAGTCTTATTCATATACTCTTATTCATACACTCTTATTCATATACTCTTAGTCATATACTCTTATTCATATACTCTTATTCATATACTCTTATTCATACACTCTTATTCATACACTCTTAGTCATACACTCTTATTCATACACTCTTATTCATATACTCTTAGTCATCCACTCTTATTCATACACTCTTATTCATACACTCTTATTCATATACTCTTATTCATATACTCTTATTCATACACTCTTATTCATACACTCTTATTCATACACTCTTATTCATATACTCTTATTCATACATTCTTATTCATACACTCTTATTCATACACTCTTATTCATACACTCTTATTCATACACTCTTATTCATATACTCTTATTCATATACTCTTATTCATACACTCTTATTCATACAATCTTATTCATACATTCTTATTCATATACTCTTATTCATACACTCTTATTCATACACTCTTATTTATACACTCTTATTCATACACTCTTATTCATACACTCTTATTCATATACTCTTAGTCATCCACTCTTATTCATACACTCTTATTCATACACTCTTATTCATATACTCTTATTCATACACTCCTATTCATATACTCTTATTCATACACTCTTATTCATACACTCTTATTCATATACTCTTATTCATATACTCTTATTCATACACTCTTATTCATACACTCTTATTCATATACTCTTATTCATATACTCTTATTCATACACTCTTATTCATACAATCTTTTTCATACAGTCTTATTCATATACTCTTATTCATACACTCTTATTCATACACTCTTATTCATATACTCTTAGTTATCCACTCTTATTCATACACTCTTATTCATACACTCTTATTCATATACTCTTATTCATACACTCTTATTCATACACTCTTATTCATATACTCTTATTCATACACTCTTATTCATACACTCTTATTCATATACTCTTATTCATACACTCTTATTCATACACTCTTATTCATATACTCTTATTCATACATTCTTATTCATACACTCTTATTCATACACTCGTAGTCATACAGTCTTATTCAAATACTCTTATTCATACACTCTTATTCAAATACTCTTATTCATACACTCTTATTCATACACTCGTAGTCATACAGTCTTATTCAAATACTCTTATTCATACACTCTTAGTCATATACTCTTATTCATACACTCTTATTCATACACTCTTATTCATATACTCTTATTCATACACTCTTATTCATATACTCTTATTCATACACTCTTATTCATACACTCTTAGTCATATACTCTTATTCATACACTCTTATTCATACACTCTTAGTCATATACTGTTATTCATACACTCTTATTCATACACTCTTATTCATACACTCTTATTCATATACTCTTAGTCATCCTTCTTATTCATACACTCTTATTCATACACTCTTATTCATATACTCTTATTCATACACTCTTATTCATATACTCTTATTCATACACTCTTATTCATACACTCTTCTTCATATACTCTTATTCATACACTCTTATTCATACACTCTTATTCATATACTCTTATTCATACACTCTTATTCATACACTCTTATTCATACATTCTTATTCATATACTCTTATTCATACACTCTTATTCATACAGTCTTATTCATATACTCTTATTCATACACTCTTATTCATATACTCTTAGTCATATACTCTTATTCATATACTCTTATTCATATACTCTTATTCATACACTCTTATTCATACACTCTTAGTCATACACTCTTATTCATACACTCTTATTCATATACTCTTAGTCATCCACTCTTATTCATACACTCTTATTCATATACTCTTATTCATACACTCTTATTCATACACTCTTATTCATATACTCTTATTCATACACTCTTATTCATACACTCTTATTCATATACTCTTATTCATACACTCTTATTCATACACTCTTATTCATACACTCTTATTCATATACTCTTATTCATACATTCTTATTCATACACTCTTATTCATACACTCTTATTCATATACTCTTATTCATACACTCTTATTCATACACTCTTATTCATATACTCTTATTCATATACTCTTATTCATACACTCTTATTCATACAATCTTTTTCATACATTCTTATTCATATACTCTTATTCATACACTCTTATTCATACAGTCTTATTCATATACTCTTAGTCATCCACTCTTATTCATACACTCTTATTCATATACTCTTAGTCATCCACTCTTATTCATACACTCTTATTCATACACTCTTATTCATACACTCTTATTCATATACTCTTATTCATACACTCTTATTCATACACTCTTATTCATATACTCTTAGTCATCCACTCTTATTCATATACTCTTATTCATATACTCTTATTCATACACTCTTATTCATACACTCTTAGTCATACACTCTTATTCATACACTCTTATTCATATACTCTTATTCATACACTCTTATTCATAGACTCTTAGTCATACACTCTTATTCATACACTCTTATTCATATACTCTTAGTTATCCACTCTTATTCATACACTCTTATTCATATACTCTTATTCATACACTCTTATTCATACACTCTTATTCATATACTCTTATTCATACACTCTTATTCATATACTCTTAGTCATACACTCTTATTCATACACTCTTATTCATATACTCTTATTCATACACTCTTATTCATACACTCTTATTCATATACTCTTATTCATACACTCTTATTCATACACTCTTATTCATATACTCTTATTCATACACTCTTATTCATACACTCTTATTCATATACTCTTATTCATATACTCTTAGTCATCCACTCTTATTCATACACTCTTATTCATACACTCTTATTCATATACTCTTATACATACACTCTTATTCATACACTCTTAGTCATATACTCTTATTCATACACTCTTATTCATACACTCTTAGTCATACACTCTTATTCATACACTCTTATTCATATACTCTTAGTCATCCACTCTTATTCATACACTCTTATTCATACACTCTTATTCATATACTCTTATTCATACACTCTTATTCATATACTCTTAGTCATCCACTCTTATTCATACACTCTTATTCATACACTCTTATTCATATACTCTTATTCATACACTCTTATTCATATACTCTTAGTCATCCACTCTTATTCATACACTCTTATTCATATACTCTTATTCATACACTCTTATTCATATACTCTTAGTCACCCACTCTTATTCATATACTCTTAGTCATCCACTCTTATTCATACACTCTTATTCATACACTCTTATTCATATACTCTTATTCATACACTCTTATTCATATACTCTTAGTCATCCACTCTTATTCATCCACTCTTATTCATACACTCTTATTCATACACTCTTATTCATATACTCTTATTCATACACTCTTATTCATATACTCTTATTCATACACTCTTATTCATACACTCTTATTCATATACTCTTATTCATACACTCTTATTCATACACTCTTATTCATACACTCTTATTCATATACTCTTATTCATATACTCTTAGTCATCCACTCTTATTCATACACTCTTATTCATACACTCTTATTCATATACTCTTATTCATACACTCTTATTCATACACTCTTAGTCATATACTCATATTCATACACTCTTATTCATACACTCTTATTCATACACTCTTATTCATATACTCTTAGTCATCCACTCTTATTCATACACTCTTATTCATACACTCTTATTCATATACTCTTATTCATACACTCTTATTCATATACTCTTAGTCATCCACTCTTATTCATACACTCTTATTCATATACTCTTAGTCATCCACTCTTATTCATACACTCTTATTCATATACTCTTATTCATACACTCTTATTCATATACTCTTAGTCATCCACTCTTATTCATATACTCTTAGTCATCCACTCTTATTCATACACTCTTATTCATATACTCTTATTCATACACTCTTATTCATATACTCTTAGTCATCCACTCTTATTCATCCACTCTTATTCATACACTCTTATTCATACACTCTTATTCATATACTCTTATTCATACACTCTTATTCATATACTCTTATTCATACACTCTTATTCATATACTCTTATTCATACACTCTTATTCATATACTCTTAGTCATCCACTCTTATTCATACACTCTTATTCATATACTCTTATTCATACACTCTTATTCATATACTCTTAGTCATCCACTCTTATTCATATACTCTTAGTCATACACTCTTATTCATACACTCTTATTCATATACTCTTATTCATACACTCTTATTCATATACTCTTAGTCATCCACTCTTATTCATATACTCTTAGTCATACACTCTTATTCATATACTCTTATTCATCCACTCTTATTCATCCACTCTTATTCATATACTCTTATTCATATACTCTTATTCATATACTCTTATTCATACACTCATAGACTAAAGACTAAAGAGTAGGGACACAACAAATCAGTGACATGTTGAGGGGCCCCACGATGCAACGCACAGAAAGTCAGGACTATAATCGTCAAAGGAATGCGGAATTTGACTGGAGGCCAATGAAGACTGGATAGAACAGGGTCATGCAACTGGACTGGATAGAACAGGGTCATGCAACTGGACTGGATAGAACAGGGTCATGTGGGCTGTTCTGGGTGCACCGGTCAGAAGACTGGCAGGCAGATTCTGTACAGTCTGTAGTCTCTTAAGAGTTGATTTTAAGGTTTTACTACTTACGTATAAAATACTACACGGTCTAGCTCCATCCTATCTGGCTGATTGTATTGTACCATATGTCCCGGCAAGAAATCTGCGTTCAAAGAACTCCGGCTTATTAGTGATTCCCAGAGCCCAAAAAAAGTCTGCGGGCTATAGAGCGTTTTCTATTGGGGCTCCAATATTATGGAATGCCCTCCCGGTAAAAGTTAGAGATGCTACCTCAGTAGAAGCATTTAAGTCCCATCTTAAAACTCATTTGTATACTCTAGCCTTTAAATAGACCCCCTTTTTAGACCAGTTGATCTGCCGTTTCTTTTCTTTTCTTTTCTACTCTGCTCCGGGGTGGACCGCTAGCCTGTCCATCGGATGGGGACATCTCTACGCTGCTGACCCGTCTCCGCTTGGGATGGTTCCTGCTGGCCCCACTATGGACTGGACTTTCGCTGATTTGTTGGACTTTCACAATATTATGTCAGACCCACTCCACATCCATTGCTTTCGGTCTCCCCTAGAGGGGGGGGGGGGGTTACCCACATATGCGGTCCTCTCCAAGGTTTCTCATACTCATTCACATTGACGTCCCACTGGGGTGAGTTTTTCCTTGCCCGTATGTGGGCTCTGTACCGAGGATGTCGTTGTGGCTTGTACAGCCCTTTGAGACACTTGTGATTTAGGGCTATATAAATAAACATTGATTGATTGATTGATTTGTTGAAACAAGTGAAAACAAAATGACAAAAGTCAATGCGAGACGAGATGAGCGTGTGAATTGTCATTTTGAGATCCAATTTTGACAACAAATTTCTCCCTTTAGAGAGATTTCTCAGGTGATAAAATCAGTTTTTGGTCAGTTGACGACAATGACCCTCCAAAGACTTCCTTCAAACACAAGCCCAAGGTTTCTGAGGCTGCTTTTAACAGACGCACCCAGACCACCAAGGGAGTTCTTGATCAAGGGGATCTTTTTTAGAGAGCAATGATCAGAGTTTCCGCTTTGTTGGAGTTTACCTGAAAACAATTCGAAGACTACGCATTTTTGATACAGGACACACATTCCAAGAACTCTGAATCATTGAAGGAGCAATACTGTTGAAAATCATCTGCATAGAAATGATAACTACGGATCAACCGAGTAAGAGGCATCAGGTATAACTAAATTAAACAGGTTCCAGGACAGAGCCATGGGTAACTCCACATGACAGGTTGGACACATTGGACCAGACCTGGGCAAAATACGGCCCGCGGGCCACATGCGGCCCGTTAAGATTTCCAATCTGCACTTTTGAGTTTTTTACGAGTTATTAGGGTAATCTAGGTCACAGCAGCTCAGACCAGGAACAAAACAGAGTGGGCGGGGTTTGTTTACAGAGCAGCCAGCCATGTGTGTCAGAAACAGATGCGGAAGCACATTTTGACGTGATCATATATCATATTGTAGGTGTTTATTACACTTTGCATTCATATTTTGCTGTTTTTCACATTTTTGTTGTGTTTTGCTTGGTCTGAGAAGTAAAAGAGGAGCGACGTTCATATGTTGTTAATATTCAGTGTTTTATTGTTCATAGTTAATATTGTAAATCCCACGTAAAAGAGGAGCGACGTTCATATGTTGTTAATATTCAGTGTTTTATCGTTCATAGTTAATATTGTAAATCCCACGTAAAGAGGAGCGATGATTTTATGTTGTTAATATTCAGTGTTTTATTGTTCATAGTTAATATTGTAAATCCCACGTAAAAGAGGAGCGATGTTCATATGTTGTTAATATTCAGTGTTTTATCGTTCATAGTTAATATTGTAAATCCCACGTAAAAGAGGAGCGATGATTTTATGTTGTTAATATTCAGTGTTTTAGTGTTCATACAAACCCCGTTTCCATATGAGTTGGGAAATGGTGTTAGATGTAAATATAAACGGAATACAATGATTTGCAAATCCTTTTCAAGCCATATTCAGTTGAATATGCTACAAAGACAACATATTTCATGTTCAAACTCATAAACTTTTTTTTGTTGTTGCAAATAATCATTAACTTTACAATTTGATGGCAGCAACACGTGCCAAAGTAGTTGGGAAAGGTGGCAATAAATAGTGATAAAGTTGAGGAATGCTCATCAAACACTTATTTGGAACATCCCACAGGTGTGCAGGCTAATTGGGAACAGGTGGGTGCCATGATTGGGTATAAAAACCGCTTCCCAAAAAATGCTCAGTCATTCACAAGAAAGGATGGTGCGAGGTACACCACTTTGTCCACAACTGCGTGAGCAAATAGTCAAACAGTTTGAGAACAACCTTTCTCAAAGTGCAATTGCAAGAAATGTAGGGATTTCACCATCTACGCTCCGTAATATCATCAAAAGGTTCAGAGAATCTGGAGAAATCACTGCACGTAAGCAGCATGGCCGGAAACCAACATTGAATGAGCGTGACCTTCGATCCCTCAGACGGCACTGTATCAAAAACCGACATCAATCTCTAAAGGATATCACCACATGGGCTCAGGAACACTTCAGAAATCCACTGTCAGTAACTACAGTTGGTCGCTACATCTGTAAGTGCAAGTTAAAACTCTCCTATGCAAAGCGAAAGCCATTTATCAACAACACCCAGAAACGCCGCCGGCTTCTCTGGGCCCGAGATCATCTAAGATGGACTCATGCAAAGTGGAAAAGTGTTCTGTGGTCTGACGAGTCCACATTTCAAATTGTTTTTGGAAATATTTGACATCGTGTCATCCGGACCAAAGGGGAAGCGAACCATCCAGACTGTTATCGACGCAAAGTGTAAAAGGCAGCATGTGTGATGGTATGGGGGTGTATTAGTGGCCAAGACATGGGTAACTTACACATCTGTGAAGGCACCATTAATGCTGAAAGGTACACACAGGTTTTGGAACAACATATGCTGCCATCTAAGCGCCGTCTTTTTCATGGACGCCCCTGCTTATTTCAGCAAGACAATGCCAAGCCACATTCAGCACGTGTTACAACAGCGTGGCTTCGTAAAAAAAGAGTGCGGGTACTTTCCTGGCCCGCCTGCAGTCCAGACCTGTCTCCCATGGAAAATGTGTGGCGCATTATGAAGCCTAAAATAGGACAGCAGAGACCCCGGACTGTTGAACGACTGAAGCTCTACAAAAAACAAGAATGGGAAAGAATTCCACTTTCAAAGCTTCAACAATTAGTTTCCTCAGTTCCCAATCGTTTACTGAGTGTTGTTCAAAGGAAAGGCCATGTAACACAGTGGTGAACATGCCCTTTCCCAACTACTTTGTCACGTGTTGCAGCCATGAAATTCTAAGTTCATTATTATTTGCAAAAAATAAATAAAGTTGATGAGTTTGAACATGAAATATGTTGTCTTTGTAGCATATTCAACTGAATATGGCTTGAAAAGGATTTGCAAATCATTGTATTCCGTTTATATTTACATCTAACACCATTTCCCAACTCATATGGAAACGGGGTTTGTAGTTAATATTGTAAATCCCATTTTCTTTATTTTTATTTTAATATTTTTATAATATTTTAATATTTATTTAATATTTTTATATTTATTTATTTATTTATTTTAATTTACAGTTTGGGTGTCCCATTCAGTAAAAAAACGGTAAAATCTAATTCCGTTTTTTGAGGTGGTCTGTCATAATGTTTGGACATTGTGACTTTTGGTATTAGTGTTCCTGAAAAATAGGGAGCCAAACACACATACTGTACAGCTAAATGTGTATATATCACTTATACACACATACTGTACAGCTAAATGTGTATATATCATTTATACACACATACTGTACAGCTAAATGTGTATATATCATTTATACACACATACTGTACATCTAAATATGTATATATCATTTATACACACATACTGTACATCTAAATGTGTATATATCATTTATACACTCATACTGTACATCTAAATGTGTATATATCATTTATACACACATACTGTACATCTAAATGTGTATATATCATTTATACACACATACTGTACATCTAAATGTGTATACATCATTTATACACACATACTGTACATCTAAATGTGTATATATCATTTATACACACATACTGTACATCTAAATGTGTATACATCATTTATACACACATACTGTACATCTAAATGTGTATACATCATTTATACACACATACTGTACATCTAAATGTGTATATATCATTTATACACACATACTGTACATCTAAATGTGTATATATAATTTATACACACATACTGTACATCTAAATGTGTATATATAATTTATACACACATACACTTTGGCTCCCCAGACAAATAGTTTTTCTCTCAATGTGGCCCCCGGGTCCAAATATTAGCCCAGCTCTGCATTGGACACTACATTACAGAAAGCACCATTAAAAGTTTGTCCATTTATATAAGAAGTAAAAGCTTTTTTCCCCCGCCAAGCACCCCCATATTTACAGCAGATAGTGTTCAAAATGTACGCCTGAAGGACACCTTAACCACAAAGTGGTGGTGACGTCACAGTCTATGACGGCAATCCCCTCAGTACAAAGCAAAACTGCCGCCTTTTGACATCCATCCATTTTCTACCGCTTGTCCCTTTTGGGGTTGCGGGGGGTGCTGGAGCCTATCTCAGCTGCATTCGGGTGGAAGGCCGATCATCAGTTGCCATCATTTTGGCACTGTGTGCAACCTAAGCTAGCCACTAGAGGGCAGCAGAGTACCTTTCAAAATGGTTGCAGCACAAGAAAGGAAATAGGCCATGTTTGTGACGTCATAAACGAGAAAGCACTGCTGTTAACCGACAGTAGGTGGTGCTGTTCTCCTGCCTTTAATAGTCTATATAGTGGTGCCAAGTGTTTACATTATTTAGCTACTTCCAAATACATGCACAATAAGATTCAACATATCTTAAAAGCAGTGGCGTGCGGTGAGGTTCATGTCTGGTGAGGCACTGCATCATCACAGTCAGATTTACAAACATATGAACCCTAAAGAGTATCTTATTCACCATGTGATTGGCAGCAGTTAACGGGTTATGTTTAAAAGCTCATACCAGCATTCTTTACACAACTGTAGCACACAAAAAAGCACATGTAATAAAAAAAAACATTATTATGGTCTTACCTTTCTTGCTGGACATCCACACAGCCAGCCTTTGCGTGTGTACTACACCGTTTGAAAAGAAAGGGTCTTCTGTCCCGAAGTCAAAAGCAAACCTTTTAGCTCCGGCGTTGGTCTACCTTAAATTATTACCTCCTGCTTCCATTGAAAGTCCAGTTTAGAAAACTGTTTTATTTTACATATGTAATCCTCCATGTTTTTAATAAAAGTCCAGGCGAGAGGAAATAAACAATCGCTTGCAAACTTTTTTTTCTTTTCTTCTGCGGCCGAGGAATGATCTCTGGGATCACTACCGCCCTCTACCACCAGGAGGCCGGATTACTGCGAGCCTCAGCCAGTACGTCTTTTGCAGCAGATTTATGAATGCTCAGCACAAGAAATACGTTACACACATACAGTTGTTGACAAAATACACTGTACATTATATACCTCAGCTAACTCAACTATGGAAATGTATAATATAATTCATACAGCAATACGGTCTCACTGCACAGCAGGCCAGCAGTTAGCCCAGTCATTGTGCACAATCCATGTTGAGGCACAACTGAGTGACGCCTCAACTGGCTGCTGATCACCGCACCGTCTCTTCTCACTATTTCAACGGCAAATGTGAAAATAAAAATAATCTAATACTGGTGAAGTTAAATGGAAGATAACTTTAGTATAGTCACTGGATACATATAACAATTTAATTAATTTTTTTTTCTTTTTACGTTTTTTTTCTTTCCATGATGGCAGGTGAGGCCCCGCCTCCCCTGCCTCTAGTGACTGCATGCCAATGCTTAAAAGGAATATCTCTCTAGGCGGTGGCAATAAACCGTGACCATCATCTTTGTAAAGAAAGATATTTTTTGTTTATGGAGTCAAGCTAGATTGTGCGGGTGGACCTAACGACGTCGATTTAGGCTGCAGCTATCAAATATTTGAATAATCAAATATCTACTGAAAATCCCTTCTATTAATCGAGTAATCGGATACAACCTATTTGTGTTTGGTTGAATAGTAATCATATAAATATATATAAGTAAATATATGCTATAATAGAAATACAATAAATAAATAAAATATAATATAAATACAGTAAAAGGTACATTATATGTATATATGAGTCACCTGAAATGGTTTTCACTTCACAGGTGTGCTTGAAGCTCATGGAGAGAATGCCCAGAGTGTGCAAAGCAGTAATCAGAGCAAAGGGTGGCTATTTTGAAGAAACTAGAATACAAAACATGGGTTCAGTTATTTCACCTTTTTTTGTTCAGTACATAACTCCACATGTGCTCATTCATAGTTTGGATGTGACTATCTACAATGTAAATAGTCATGGAAATAAAGAAAACTCCAAAGACATGCACCTGGGGATAGGCCCCTCCCACCTCCAAAGACATGCACCTGGGGATAGGCCCCTCCCACCTCCAAAGACATGCACCTGGGGATAGGCCCCTCCCACCTCCAAAGACATGCACCTGGGGATAGGCCCCTCCCACCTCCAAAGACATACACCTGGGGATAGGTTGATTGGCAACACTAAATGGTCCCTAGTGTGTGAATGTTGTCTGTCTATCTGCGTTGGCCCTGTGATGAGGTGGCGACTTGTCCAGGGTGTACACCGCCTTCCGCCCGAATGCAGCTGAGGTAGGCTCCAGCACCCCCCGCGACCCCGAAAGGGGCAAGCGGTAGAAAATGGATGGATGGATATATATTAAAATCTGCGAAACACCCCGGTATTGAGTACTGTATAATGGATAAACTACAGAAACTTCGACTATATATATATATATATATATATATATATATATATATATATATATATATATATATATATATATATATATATCGGAGTAGAGAGGAATATTCCTTAGGTCCGGAAAAAACCCATGTAGGCTATTTCATTCTTACAGGTCAGTTTCACAGGTTTCCTTGCTCTTCAGGGGAGTTAATGTGTAAATATATATCAATAAATAACAATTCCTGTTCATTTGTTGTAATCATGGTTGGAAGTGCTCAGGGCATCGTTAATAATTGCTGACGTTAAATAAATTAGACGTGTAGCAAGTTGCTTTATGATCAAATAATAAAATGAAATGAGGCCAGCCTGTTGAAATGGATCAATATGTTTATGATGTTTCTACCTTGCAAAATGAGCTGTAAGAAGGCGCCCTCGCCGCCAGGCTGCCCTGGATTCGCTCATTTGCCGCTCATCTGGAGGCCCGCCTGCGTTCCTGCTCGGGTCCCGGCAGCAGCGGGTCACGTTCACCGTGGAATATTTCCACCACCTTCCTCCCTCGCCCAGCTCTGAGGCACATTTGCAGACGGTATTTAGGCCTTGGAGATATGCAGCCTGCCGGCAATATGTTCCATCACGCTTCAAAAAGCAGAGCGTACACATGTCATTTTACTGCACAACTTCAAATGTGTTTTCAAAAGGACCTTGCAAGTCTCCTTTAAAGCGGTCTGAAGGTGCCGGAATTATTTTGGCAAATGCGTTCTGGTTGCTGTACAATCAAAAAGAAAATACAGTTTAATGCCCTTTTGGCTCTTTTTTGTAATCAAAATCCTGTTTTTTTAATGGCATTAGCACAAAAATACAAGAAAACAGGAAGTTGCATCATCATGGAATCAAACGGTGATTTTGTGTATCTGTTATATATGTTTTAAGTGTTCCTTGTATCCTCAAAAAGTACATGATTTCAACAAAAATAAAATACTGTACTGATGTTTTACTTGTTTTATATTCACTATTCAGTGCAATACATTTTCATAACATGGTCACAGCCTAGTTTCTCTTGCTATATTCTTATTTTTAATGTTATATTTGTATTCTTATTGTTGCTTTTTATTTCAATTTTTATTGTGATATTTTCTATTTTATTTCCATTTACACTCCCATTATTTACTTTTTACTTTTTAAATTCTATCTCAATTCTGCTTGAATTTTAATTTTCCTGAGGGAACTCTCCTGAAGGAATCAATACATTACTATCTATCTATCTATCTATCTATCTATCTATCTATCTATCTATCTATCTATCTATCTATCTATCTATCTATCTATCTATCTATCTATCTATCCATCTAAAACGAATAACAGAAAAAAAAAATATAATTACAGAAAGGAACATGACCAAATTACTGCTATCATGGTAGAAGCTGCAAAACAACCAAAGAAACAAAAAGTTTTGCTTGAGAAGACAAACAAAAGAAAAACGGAGCCAACTCGAATAAAATGACAGTTAGGATCAACATTGGCCTGGCTCTCACTCGCTGGCGTAGAAAATACAAATTTTCAGAGCAATTTCATGAAGTGTTATGTGGGGGCGTATATATCAATGTTTAATGCCCTTTTTGCTCTTTTTTTATGGCATAAACACACAATATGGAACATAGACAGTGTCTGGTGAAACAGGAAGTTGCATCATCATGGAATTAAACAGTGCTTTTGTATATATGTTATCTATGTTTTAAGTGTTCCTTGTAACCTCAAAAAATACATGATTTCAACCAAAATAAAATACTGTATTGATGTTTTACTCGTTTTACTCGTTTTATATTCATCATAACGAATAACAGAAAAAAAGTGTATAATTACAGAAAGAAACCTTACTAATTTACTGCTATCATGGTAGCAGCTGCAAAACAACCAAAGAAACAAAAAGTTTTGCCTGAGAAGACAAACATGGGAAAAAAGTCAGTACCTGGTGTGACCACCATTTGCCTCACGCAGTGCAACACATCTCCTTCGCATAGAGTTGATCAGGTTGTTGATTGTGATCTGTGGAATGTTGGTCCACTCCTCTTCAATGGCTGTGCAAAGTTGCTGGATATCGGCAAGAACTGGAACACTCAGTGGGTGACATGTCCGGTGAGTATGCTGGCCATGCAAGAACTGGGATGTTCTTGAAATTGGGTAGATCCTTGCAACGTGGGGCAGTGTATTGTCACGCTGCAACATGAGGTGATGGTCTTGGGTGAATGGCACAACAATGGGCCCTAGGATCTCGCCACGGTATCTCTGCGCATTCCAAAAAGACCATAAAATGCACTTGCGTTCGTTGTCCATACCATAACTCCATCCCCCACCATGGGCCACCACTCGATTCACAACGTTGACATCAGCAAACCGTTCTCCCACACGACGCCACGCACACTGTCTGCCATCTGCCCTGAACAGTGAAAACCTGGGGAGACCCCATCAAATGTGAGCATTTTCCCACTCAAGTCGATTACGATGACAAACTGCAGCAAGGTCGAGACCCCGGTGAGGACAACGAGCATGTAGATGAGCTTCCCTCGGACGGTTTCTCAGTTTGTGCAGAAATTATTTGGCTATGCAAACCAATTGTTGCAGCAGCTGCCCGGGTGGCTGGTCTCAGACGATCATGGAGGTGCATCTGCTGGATGTGGAGGTGCTGGTGTGGTGTGCTTACATTTGGTCTGTGGTTGTGAGGCCGGTTGGATGTACTGCCAAATTCTCTATAACACCTTTGGAGATGGCTTACCATTTAATTCACAGGCAACATCTCTGGTGGACATGCCTGCAGTCAGCATGACAACTGTGCGCTCCCTCAAAACTTGCAACATCTGTGGCATTGTGCTGTGGGATAAAACCGAGTGGTCTTTTGTTGTGGGCCGGCTCAGGCACACATACGCAATAATCATGCTGTTTAATCAGCATCTTGATATGCCACACCTGTGAAGTGGGATGGCAAAGAAGAAGTGCTCACCAACAAAAACTTAGACAGATTTGTGAACATTTAAGAGGAGTAAGTATTTTGTGGATATAGTAAAAGTTTTACATCTTTGAGTTCATCTCGTGAAAAATGGGAACAGAGACAAAAATTGTGTGTTTATGTTTTTGTTCAATGCAGGACAAGGATGCCCAAAGTGGGGCCAAATTAGCCCTGTCGTCTCCATCCATCCATTTTTCTACCGCTTGTCCCCTCTCGGGGTTTATCCAATCAAATTGGATAAAAAAAAAACAACAACAACAACAACAAAGAGAAAAGAAAAGATGATTACAATTAATAAGCAGTCCGGAATAGGTGTGTTTTGAGTCTTGATTTGAAGAGGGATATTGAATCTAAGTTGCAAAGGTCTGGTGGTAAAGAGTTCCAAAGATGTGGGGCAGAGCGGCTGAAAGCTTGGGCACCCATGGTGGACAGTTTAAATAAAGGGACAGTGAGATGGATGGATGAAGAGGATCTTAGGGAACGTGAGGGTGTGGCGACATGGATCAGGTCAGAGAGATATGATGGAGAGAGGTTTAATTACCATCCATAGAGGAGAAAGCAGTCTTGCATGAAACAGTTCCAACATAAAGTGATCTTCGAGCACTGAGGAGTGCTCGAGACAAGGCATACATATGCTGATTGGCAGCAGGTGTGGGCCGGCTGCCAATCAACGGCAGGTGAGGAGAAAACAGTGCTCTGCGGAACAAACAGGAAACTGAACAAAATAAGAGCACTGACGGGGAGTAAATACAAAAACAAGGAAACAAACAGATTCCAGATGTTCCCTGGAAACAAGAACGGAAAAAAGTCCAAAAGTTAGGGAGGGCGGAGGGAGGACTTGGCGGAGGGTCGCCAGGCCAAGTGTCCCCGCAACCAGCGAGGGAGAGTCAGGTGGCGGCGACGCGTTGAATGCCGCTGCAACTGGCGAGGTGGGCGACCACGGAACGGCCACATTAATGGGGGTTCAGCCGGTGTTGGGCGTCGTGGAGCCGCGACCGGCGTAAGACGCGGGGCTGCAACCGGCGTGCGACGCCGCGTGGGAACTGATGGCCGACGCACCGGCACAGGCGATTGTCGTGGAGCCGGTACAGGAAGTGGTACAGCAGGCGATGGGGAAGATGGCGGCAGTGGCCGCGCCGGTCAGAGATCCGGAACCGACGGCCGAGCCGGGAGGAGCGAAGGCGGCGGTGGCCTAGCCGATCGGAGAGACGGAACCGGCGGTCGAGGCGGAGGGAGAAGGTCCGAGTCTGCTGTTGGCTGGGACTGCACAAACCTGGCTTTCAAGTCCTCCATTAACTGTACGGTCCAGAACGTCGGCTGTGCCTCGCCGACAGGGGTTCTTGTGAAGCCACAACAGTCTGGCTCGAAGATCCTGTTAGGAACTAACATGGCTGCCGTTTTTGTGACCCCAAGATGCAGGAACCAGGAGGACGACGAGCAGGTAAAATTATTTTAATTATCATCAATAGAGGAGAAAGCAGTCTTGCATGAAACAGTTCCAACATAAAATGATCGAGACAAGGCATAAATAGAACATATGCTGATTGGCAGCAGGTGTGGACTGGCTGCCAATCAACGGCAGGTGAGGAGAAAACAGTGCTCCGCGGAACAAACAGGAAATTGAACAAAATAAGAGCACTGAACGGGAAGTAAATACAAAAACAAGGAAACAAACAGAAATGAAGTGAGCGATCGTCACACTTTTCTACTTTGCATGAGTCCATCTTAGATGAGCTCGGGCCCAGCGAAGTCGGCGAGGACAAGTTAAGTGGCGGCGGCGAGTGGCTAACATAGCTAATATAGACACTTAAATAATGTGTTGCTTTTATTATAAGGCTTATTATTTAGGAGTCTTAAAGTCATTTTGATAGTAGGCTAACATAACTAATATAGACACTTACATCATGTGTTGTCTTCATTATAACACTTATATAAGACTTTTAAAGTCATTTTGATAGTAGGCTAATATAACTAATATAGACACTTACATCATGTGTTGTCTTCATTATAACACTTATATAAGACTTTTAAAGTCATTTTGATAGTAGGCTAATATAACTAATATAGACACTTACATCATGTGTTGTCTTCATTATAACACTTATATAAGACTTTTAAAGTCATTTTGATAGTAGGCTAATATAACTAATATAGACACTTACATCATGTGTTGCTTTCATTATAACACTTATATAAGACTTTTAAAGTCATTTTGATAGTAGGCTAATATAACTAATATAGACACTTACATCATGTGTTGCTTTCATTATAACACTTATATAAGACTTTTAAAGTCATTTTGTTAGTAGGCTAATATAACTAATATAGACACTTACATCATGTGTTGTCTTCATTATAACACTTATATAAGACTTTTAAAGTCATTTTGATAGTAGGCTAATATAACTAATATAGACACTTACATCATGTGTTGTCTTCATTATAACACTTATATAAGACTTTTAAAGTCATTTTGATAGTAGGCTAATATAACTAATATAGACACTTACATCATGTGTTGTCTTCATTATAACACTTATATAAGACTTTTAAAGTCATTTTGATAGTAGGCTAATATAACTAATATAGACACTTACATCATGTGTTGTCTTCATTATAACACTTATATAAGACTTTTAAAGTCATTTTGATAGTAGGCTAATATAACTAATATAGACACTTACATCATGTGTTGTCTTCATTATAACACTTATATAAGACTTTTAAAGTCATTTTGATAGTAGGCTAATATAACTAATATAGACACTTACATCATGTGTTGTCTTCATTATAACACTTATATAAGACTTTTAAAGTCATTTTGATAGTAGGCTAATATAACTAATATAGACACTTACATCATGTGTTGCTTTCATTATAACACTTATATAAGACTTTTAAAGTCATTTTGATAGTAGGCTAATATGACTAATATAGACACTTACATCATGTGTTGCTTTCATTATAACACTTATATAAGACTTTTAAAGTCATTTTGATAGTAGGCTAATATAACTAATATAGACACTTACATCATGTGTTGCTTTCATTATAACACTTATATAAGACTTTTAAAGTCATTTTGTTAGTAGGCTAATATAACTAATATAGACACTTACATCATGTGTTGTCTTCATTATAACACTTATATAAGACTTTTAAAGTCATTTTGATAGTAGGCTAATATAACTAATATAGACACTTACATCATGTGTTGTCTTCATTATAACACTTATATAAGACTTTTAAAGTCATTTTGATAGTAGGCTAATATAACTAATATAGACACTTACATCATGTGTTGTCTTCATTATAACACTTATATAAGACTTTTAAAGTCATTTTGATAGTAGGCTAATATAACTAATATAGACACTTACATCATGTGTTGTCTTCATTATAACACTTATATAAGACTTTTAAAGTCATTTTGATAGTAGGCTAATATAACTAATATAGACACTTACATCATGTGTTGTCTTCATTATAACACTTATATAAGACTTTTAAAGTCATTTTGATAGTAGGCTAATATAACTAATATAGACACTTACATCATGTGTTGCTTTCATTATAACACTTATATAAGACTTTTAAAGTCATTTTGATAGTAGGCTAATATAACTAATATAGACACTTACATCATGTGTTGCTTTCATTATAACACTTATATAAGACTTTTAAAGTCATTTTGTTAGTAGGCTAACATAACTAATATAGACACTTACATCATGTGTTGTCTTCATTATAACACTTATATAAGACTTTTAAAGTCATTTTGATAGTAGGCTAATATAACTAATATAGACACTTACATCATGTGTTGTCTTCATTATAACACTTATATAAGACTTTTAAAGTCATTTTGATAGTAGGCTAATATAACTAATATAGACACTTACATCATGTGTTGTCTTCATTATAACACTTATATAAGACTTTTAAAGTCATTTTGATAGTAGGCTAATATAACTAATATAGACACTTACATCATGTGTTGTCTTCATTATAACACTTATATAAGACTTTTAAAGTCATTTTGATAGTAGGCTAATATAACTAATATAGACACTTACATCATGTGTTGTCTTCATTATAACACTTATATAAGACTTTTAAAGTCATTTTGATAGTAGGCTAATATAACTAATATAGACACTTACATCATGTGTTGCTTTCATTATAACACTTATATAAGACTTTTAAAGTCATTTTGATAGTAGGCTAATATGACTAATATAGACACTTACATCATGTGTTGCTTTCATTATAACACTTATATAAGACTTTTAAAGTCATTTTGATAGTAGGCTAATATAACTAATATAGACACTTACATCATGTGTTGCTTTCATTATAACACTTATATAAGACTTTTAAAGTCATTTTGTTAGTAGGCTAATATAACTAATATAGACACTTACATCATGTGTTGTCTTCATTATAACACTTATATAAGACTTTTAAAGTCATTTTGATAGTAGGCTAATATAACTAATATAGACACTTACATCATGTGTTGTCTTCATTATAACACTTATATAAGACTTTTAAAGTCATTTTGATAGTAGGCTAATATAACTAATATAGACACTTACATCATGTGTTGTCTTCATTATAACACTTATATAAGACTTTTAAAGTCATTTTGATAGTAGGCTAATATAACTAATATAGACACTTACATCATGTGTTGTCTTCATTATAACACTTATATAAGACTTTTAAAGTCATTTTGATAGTAGGCTAATATAACTAATATAGACACTTACATCATGTGTTGTCTTCATTATAACACTTATATAAGACTTTTAAAGTCATTTTGATAGTAGGCTAATATAACTAATATAGACACTTACATCATGTGTTGCTTTCATTATAACACTTATATAAGACTTTTAAAGTCATTTTGATAGTAGGCTAATATAACTAATATAGACACTTACATCATGTGTTGCTTTCATTATAACACTTATATAAGACTTTTAAAGTCATTTTGTTAGTAGGCTAATATAACTAATATAGACACTTACATCATGTGTTGTCTTCATTATAACACTTATATAAGACTTTTAAAGTCATTTTGATAGTAGGCTAATATAACTAATATAGACACTTACATCATGTGTTGTCTTCATTATAACACTTATATAAGACTTTTAAAGTCATTTTGATAGTAGGCTAATATAACTAATATAGACACTTACATCATGTGTTGTCTTCATTATAACACTTATATAAGACTTTTAAAGTCATTTTGATAGTAGGCTAATATAACTAATATAGACACTTACATCATGTGTTGTCTTCATTATAACACTTATATAAGACTTTTAAAGTCATTTTGATAGTAGGCTAATATAACTAATATAGACACTTACATCATGTGTTGTCTTCATTATAACACTTATATAAGACTTTTAAAGTCATTTTGATAGTAGGCTAATATAACTAATATAGACACTTACATCATGTGTTGCTTTCATTATAACACTTATATAAGACTTTTAAAGTCATTTTGATAGTAGGCTAATATGACTAATATAGACACTTACATCATGTGTTGCTTTCATTATAACACTTATATAAGACTTTTAAAGTCATTTTGATAGTAGGCTAATATAACTAATATAGACACTTACATCATGTGTTGCTTTCATTATAACACTTATATAAGACTTTTAAAGTCATTTTGTTAGTAGGCTAATATAACTAATATAGACACTTACATCATGTGTTGTCTTCATTATAACACTTATATAAGACTTTTAAAGTCATTTTGATAGTAGGCTAATATAACTAATATAGACACTTACATCATGTGTTGTCTTCATTATAACACTTATATAAGACTTTTAAAGTCATTTTGATAGTAGGCTAATATAACTAATATAGACACTTACATCATGTGTTGTCTTCATTATAACACTTATATAAGACTTTTAAAGTCATTTTGATAGTAGGCTAATATAACTAATATAGACACTTACATCATGTGTTGTCTTCATTATAACACTTATATAAGACTTTTAAAGTCATTTTGATAGTAGGCTAATATAACTAATATAGACACTTACATCATGTGTTGTCTTCATTATAACACTTATATAAGACTTTTAAAGTCATTTTGATAGTAGGCTAATATAACTAATATAGACACTTACATCATGTGTTGCTTTCATTATAACACTTATATAAGACTTTTAAAGTCATTTTGATAGTAGGCTAATATAACTAATATAGACACTTACATCATGTGTTGCTTTCATTATAACACTTATATAAGACTTTTAAAGTCATTTTGTTAGTAGGCTAATATAACTAATATAGACACTTACATCATGTGTTGTCTTCATTATAACACTTATATAAGACTTTTAAAGTCATTTTGATAGTAGGCTAATATAACTAATATAGACACTTACATCATGTGTTGTCTTCATTATAACACTTATATAAGACTTTTAAAGTCATTTTGATAGTAGGCTAATATAACTAATATAGACACTTACATCATGTGTTGTCTTCATTATAACACTTATATAAGACTTTTAAAGTCATTTTGATAGTAGGCTAATATAACTAATATAGACACTTACATCATGTGTTGTCTTCATTATAACACTTATATAAGACTTTTAAAGTCATTTTGATAGTAGGCTAATATAACTAATATAGACACTTACATCATGTGTTGTCTTCATTATAACACTTATATAAGACTTTTAAAGTCATTTTGATAGTAGGCTAATATTGCTAATATAGACACTTACATCATGTGTTGTCTTCATTATAACACTTATATAAGACTTTTAAAGTCATTTTGATAGTAGGCTAATATAACTAATATAGACACTTACATCATGTGTTGTCTTCATTATAACACTTATATAAGACTTTTAAAGTAATTGTGATAGTATGCTATTATAGCTAATATAGACACTTACATCATGTGTTGTCTTCATTATAACACTTATATAAGACTTTTAAAGTCATTTTGATAGTAGGCTAATATAACTAATATAGACACTTACATCATGTGTTGTCTTCATTATAACACTTATATAAGACTTTTAAAGTCATTTTGATAGTAGGCTAATATAACTAATATAGACACTTACATCATTTGTTGTCTTCATTATAAGACTTATATAAGACTTTTAATTTGTTTGTGGCTCCAGACGGATTTGTTTTTTGTATTTTTGGTCCAATATGGCTCTTCCAACTTATTAGGTTGCTGACTCCGGGCCGAGAACCTACACAGACATCCATTATGAGGTCATGTTAGCATACCATGCACTGTGATGGCTAATCTAACACGCATATTACTACCCCAGCGAGATGAAAATGAGCTAATATTAGCAGCGACTTCCTGTTCCGGTAGCTGAACCGGCGCTCGCGAATTTTACTCCAAACATTTAAGTTTAATAATGTAAGGAGAAAGTTTGCAATTAATTTAACAAGTGAATGTCTGGAGTAAATAGCCGGTGCGCTGTTACAAAGACGAGATGGCGCCCAAGGCTGATTATAGCGAACTTAAAAAGTCAATCGACACTCTGATCGAGGAAGTTGCTACGATCAAGGAGCAGCAGAAAACCATCATGTCCCTTGTTGTGCAGCTGGATCAGATGAGGGCTGACAATTTGGAGAAAGACAAGAAAATCGCAATTCTGGAGAACAGAGTTGCTGATATTGAGCAGTACACAAGGATCAATGATGTGATCATCACCGGACTTAGCATCAAACCCCGGTCTTACGCACGAGCAGTAGCCCCAGCGAATGGAGGGGAGCCGGCGGAGTTGGATGTTATTTCGATGGAGCGACAGGTAGCGGTCTTCATGCAGTCCAAGGACATACAACTGGACTGTAACAGCATCGAAGCATGTCACCTTTTTCCCAGGAGAGGAACAAACGACAAGCCGAGCGTAGTTCTGAGATTTGTCAATAGAAAGCACAAGATCGCGTTGCTAAAACAGGGAAGGAAGCTAAAAGGAACAAACGTATACATGAACGACCATTTGACCAAACGAAATGCTGATATAGCCCGAAAAGCACGCCAAATGAGGAGAGAGAAGAAAATTCTACAAACTTGGACAGCGAACTGTAAAGTATTCATCAAACTCAACGGCACTCCGGAGAACGCCAAAGTGCTGCTGATTAGAAACATCGAAGATCTGAACGAATATGACGTATGAACTGGAATGTAAGGTAAAAGCGATTAAACACAATCATGACACACATTGACAATACGCAAGATGACACTAGCCACATAATTCAGTTGGTAAGTGAATATGACAATGTACAGTTGAAAGCATCTCAATATACTGAGCACCACCTACAAGACTTGGAACATGATATAGACCCGGACAATAATTTCCTCCTCAATATCAATGAGAACTGCTGCTACTACACCAATGAACAGTACAACCAGAATATTATTACTAAAGGCAAATTGTCCATTATCCATTTCAATAGTAGAAGCCTAAACAGGAATTTCAAGGACATCAAGGACTATTTACACACCTTTTCACAACCATTTAACATAATTGCAGTATCTGAAACTTGGATTAACAGTGAAAAAGTGACAGATTTTGAACTGGATGGTTATGATTTTATTAATATGAATAGACAAAACAAGGGGGGTGGAGGGGTGGCAATCTATGTGGATAACACCTTGAGATTCAAACGTCTGGATGATATGACAACTGTGGTTGATAACCTACTTGAATGTCTAACAATTGAAATTTGTATGGAAAAAAGTAGAAATGTCATTATTAGTTGTGTATACAGATCGCCAGGTACAAGCTTAGAACGTTTTACAGATTGGATGGAATGCCTGTTTTCAAAGGAGAGTAACGTTAGTAAAGCTGTCTTCATTTGTGGAGACTTTAATATTGACATGTTAAATCCCAGTAAAACTAAAGATATAGATAATTTCATTGACACAATGTACAGTATGAGTCTATATCCCAAAATCACCAGACCCAGTCGAATTACGTCTCACTCTGCCACTCTAATCCACAACATATTCACTAATGATATTGAGAATAAGACCGTAAGTGGGCTATTGATCAAAGATATCACTGACCACCTCCCAGTTTTTCTGATATTTAATGGAAACTACAGGACAAAAAAACTAGAAAAGCCAACCCAATACAGAAGAACGAGATCAGAGGAATCCATTAGTTCATTTAAACATGATTTACTGGAGCAGAATTGGGATGTAATTTATGAAAATGGTGATGTTAATAGTGCTTACAATATATTCTTGAGAATATTTAGGTCATTATATGATAAAAATTGCCCAATAAAAGAATGCACCAGTAGAAGAAAATATACCAATTGTCCTTGGATCACAAAGGGATTGCAAAATGCTTGCAAAAAGAAAAACACTCTTTACAGGGAATTTATAAGATTGAAAACAAAAGAAGCAGAAAATAAATATAAAAAATATAAAAACAAATTAACTCATATTATAAGGTCAAATAAGAGAGATTATTATAAGAAATTACTAGATGATAATAAAAACAATATCAAAGGAATATGGAATTTATTAAACAGTATTATAAGAAACAGTACCTCTTCAAATAACTATCCAACGTATTTCACAAATGATGGTAAAGAAAATGATAATATTGAAGATGTGGCTAATGCCTTCAATAAATTCTTTGTAAGTATTGGACCTGAACTTGCAGAAAAAATCCCAGATCCACGGACAACTGGTAAAAATATGGAGGGATTGTTGGAGAGAAATCCCAATTCTATGTTTTTAAATGCAGTGGGTGAAGAAGAAGTGTTGGATATTGTAAACAAATGTAAGAAGAAAATGTCCACTGACTCCAATGACATTAGTATGGCATTGGTGAAAAAGGTCATTACAGGGATATCAAAACCATTAACATATATCTGTAATTTGTCATTTCAAACCGGCGCATTTCCAAATGAAATGAAAATAGCTAAAGTTATACCTCTGTTTAAAACTGGGAGCAAACACCACTTCACAAACTATACTTTACTTCCACAATTCTCTAAAATATTAGAAAAACTATTCAATAACAGGTTAGATACATTTATAGAAAAGCATAAATGACTCTCTGACTGTCAATATGGGTTTAGATCAAACAGATCTACATCAATGGCAATAGTTGAAACAATAGAGGAAATCACAAATGCCATAGACAAGAAACAATATGCAATGGGAATATTTATTGATCTAAAAAAAGCATTTGACACAATTAACCATGATATATTAATCAATAAAATGGAAAAGTATGGAATCAGGGGAGTTGTATTGGATTGGCTTAAAAGCTACTTAAATAAGAGACAACAGTTTGTGAAGTTGGGGGATTGCTGTTCATCATGTTTGGATATTGCTTGTGGTGTCCCCCAGGGGTCAGTGTTGGGGCCAAAATTGTTCATCCTGTATATCAATGATATATGTAAAGTGTCTACATTATTGAAATAAGTGTTATTTGCTGATGACACTGATATTTTTTGTTCAGGGGATGACTTAAATCAGTTGCAGGAAGTCATTATGGAAGAAATGAGTAAACTAAAAACTTGGTTTGACTATAATAAATTGTCATTAAACCTGACTAAGACTAAGTTAATACTGTTTGGAAAGAGGACACGTGAAACAAGGGTGCAGATACAAATAGATGGAGTGGATATTGAAAGGGTTTTTGAAATAAAATTCCTTGGAATTACAATTGACGATCAAATGAACTGGAAATGACATATAAAACATGTACAATCTAAGCTGTCAAGAAGCATCTCAGTTATAAATAAAGCAAAGCAGGTTCTGGATCACAAATCACTCCACATTCTTTACTGTTCATTAGTTTTACCATACTTAACCTACTGTGTGGAAGTCTGGGGGAATAATTATAAAAGCTCATTAAATTCAATAACTATACTTCAGAAAAGAGCTGTACGCATCATCAACAAGGTTGGATATCTGGACCATACTCATTCACTATTTTTACAGTCAAAAATATTGAAATTTAATGATATTATTTTGTATCAAACTGCACAAATAATGTATAAAGCCAAAATAAATAAACTCCCAGGAAGCATTCAAAAATTGTTCAGCACACGAGAGGGCGGTTATAATTTAAGGGGGAATTTAAATTTCAAAATGCTTAGTTATAGAACGACCATTAAAAGTTTTTGTATTTCAATTTGTGGAGTGAAATTATGGAATGGTTTGAATGTGGAGTTAAAGCAATGTCCAAACATAAACCAGTTTAAAAAGAAGTATAAGTACATGGTATTCCAGAGGTACAGAGATGAAGAAGGGCTTTGATATTGGCGTGTTTGTGTTACACAAGAGTGTGGGGCTGCCCATTGAGGCAGTGGTGCTGCTGCGGTGGCATCATACCATTTCCATCATCACTAGTGGTAATGGTGTGGCTATGTATGTGTGTAGTGTGCATATGTATGTATTTATCTATGATGTATGTACAGTATATATAAGTTCTTTGAGTTTGTACATTGTGAACAGGTAGTTCTAGCTCAGAGTAATTTATGATTTAAAGAAAAGGGGTGGGATTAAATAAGTGTAAACTTCTTCTCACTCCTTTTCAAATATGTAAAAAAAAAAAAGAAGGAAAAAAAGAAAAAGAAAAGAAAAAGAAAGTCCAATGCTCATTTGTTTTTGTTTTTTATTCTCCATTGTTTTTCATTTCGTTATAATGGCTGTTAAGGCTATAGCACTGTATTGGATCAGGCTTGCTCTTGTTTTTATGCATATTTGAAATAAAAATATATCAATCAATCAATCAATGCTTTCATCGGCAAATGTTCACACATTTTCAGTGGAAATCAATCCCGGTGTTTCCAAGAAAGCCTCCACCAGCACCTGTAGCATTATGTCTGTTGAGAACAATTGCAGGAATTACGATAAGTGGCACTTTGATAACGTACAGAGACAGCAGGTCCAATCATTTTTGACATTTTCGATAATAATGCTCAGTTTTGATTGACACAGAAAGTATTCATTTTAAAAATCTGTTTGTTTATTAGTGCGGTTGTCACACAGTACACATGTGACTATCATTTTGAGGTAGGCATATTCCGATCAGGCTTTTATGCGGCCGATTCCGATATCTGATCATCAATGATTGATATCAGCCGATACCAATACATAACAATCACATGTATTAACTGTACATTTTTCAATGTATTTATGGTGAATGCTATTGACAGCTTAACAATATCAACACAATATTTAAATGACTTCCTCATTTTTCCTTATTGCACACAATTGTTTGATCAAAACAAAGTACACAATAACTCAACAAAAGTAAAAACTGGTATCAGCTATTCATTTAAATAATTTGTTTTTCACCCAATTGCCCAAGGAATTATTCCCTGAGCTTGTAAACAACAACAACAAATATTTTTGAGAAAATAAAAATATCGATCTAATCCTTCTAGTATCGATCATATATTGGTACTGCCTTTGGTATCATACCACCAATTGCTCCTATTATCAGTGCTGATGCTCCAACAATTAACGATGCATTACCCTTGATCTAACTCTTATTAATCTACTGTTTTAATTGGTTCCATCTACAGTTTTTAAAGTCTACACTGTGTATGGAGACACATCCTGCTAGCCGCCTGTCAACCAAAAATAGATACAGTATCAGCCAGAGGAGGTCGACGTTTGTCTTCGGCATTAATCGGCAAGGGTCGATCGCATACTTTTTGACAAAAATAGGTAGCCGATCGATCGCCATATCCCTATACTGAGTAGTGTTGTCGCGATACCAATATTTTGGTACCGGTACCGAAATGTATTTTGATACTTTTTGGTACTTTTGAAAAAAAAATGCATTATTGGCTTTATTTTAACAAAAAAATTCAGGGTACATGAAGCATATGTTTATTATTGCAATTTAGTCCTTAAATAAAATAGTGAACATACTAGACAACTTGTCTTTTAGTAGTAAGTAAACAAACAAAGACTCCTAATTAGTCTGCAGTAACATATTGTGTCATTTATACACCTATTATTTTGTACACATTATGAGGGACAAACTGTAAAAACGGATGAATAATCTACTTCTTCATTTACTGTTAATATCTGCTTACTTTCTGTTTTAACATGTTTTATCTACACTTCTGTTCAAATGTAATAATCACTTATTCTTCTCTTCTTTGATACTTTACATTAGTTTTGGATGATACCACAAATGTGGGTATCAATCCGATACCAAGTAGTTACAGGATCATACATTGGTCATATTCAAAGTCCTCATGTGTCCAGGGACGTATTTACTGAGTTTATAAATATTATATGAATACTATTTAAACTATTTAAATAAAAACAATACATTATTAATAATAATTAAAGCACCATTACAAAATTAAAAAAATAATAAATAAATAAATAAAATTGAAAATTAAACATCAAATCGAAATAAGACCCACTCGACATCCATTGCTTTCGGGGGGTGGGGGAGGTGGGGGGGGTTCTGGGGGGGTTTTACCCACATATGCGGTCCTCTCCAAGGTTTCTCATAGTCATTCACATTGACGTCCCACTAGGGTGAGTTTTTCCTTGCCCGTATGTGGGCTCTGTACCGAGGATGTCGTTGTGGCTTGTGCAGTCCTTTGAGACACTTGTGATTTAGGGCTATATAAATAAACATTGATTGATTGACATAAGAGCGTAAATTAGCATGGTCATCTGTGACTAAGCTGCCAAAGATGGAGATGAATTTTTAAAAAAGGACAAAAGATTTTGCGATGCTAAAAAATATCGAATGAATCATAGTAGTATCGACTAGATACGCTATTGTACTTGGTATCATTACAGTGGATGTCAGGTGTAGATCCACCCATGGCATTTGTTTACATTGTGACGTCGGTGAGCTATTTGTATCCTCCTACGGTGTGTAGTGAAGCCTGTTTAGCTATTCCTCGTCCTGCAGTGATAATGGTACCTGTAAGAAACTTACTTTATTTGTCGCCATGGAGACCAGGATTAGTGATTTAGAAGTAGCTAAAACACTGTGGATGGATGTTAGCTGCTAGCTAGCTAGCCATGTTTTGAAGCACCTCTTCCTGAGGGTGTTTCAGTGTTACAACTTCACCTTTATCTTGACTTTTTACACCAAAATGTGTCCATTCTCCCTTTTCTGTCTACACACTGTGTCTGCTTGTAAGTACTCTGTGTGCGCGCACTGCCGAACATGCTCCTCTGCTCGTAAAACCAGCAATGTCACGACGTGGGGACGACGGGGGAGGGGGTGGCCGGTACTTTTTAGAGGCGGTAGAGTACGTAATATGATTCATTAGTATTGCGGTACTATACTAGTACCAGTATACCGTACAACCCTAATACTGAGTCCCAGAGACAGCTGGGCTATTTTTCATTACTTACCTTTTGACTTCAGCACCTTGGATGCTGTTTCTCCGAACATATGAACAACAGATTGACACTGAGGATGAAATGACGTACAAAGTCACTTACAGAGCTAGATTACACCTCAGCAAACTCGGCTGCCGCTATCCTTTTAATACAAGAACTCTCATCGACCCGCCGACCCCCCGTCTGCATTCATCTTCCGCAAGACTTCCGTGACCCCAAACACAAAGCCCGCCCGCGGGATGATAAGGAGCACGTTTTCCATTAAAAAAAAAGAATGAATCCAACATCGAAGGCCAAAGAATGGAAGGCTGACCGCAGACACGACTCTTGATGCTTTTGTTGTTGCTGTATTTGAGAAAGTGACGGAATAATCTGAAGAATAAGCCGTGCATTTTGAGGAATATTTGACAAAAAGTTACTCAGATACTAGTAATAACATGCATCCTTGGTTATTGGTAAGATTTATATGTTAGTGAATTAGGCACTGGTTTTGGAATTTGTTTGTTTTATTTATACACAAGATAAGTATTCTTTCACTTCAACGCGTGACAAACACAACAACTACAAAACACAAAAGCAGTGAAGTTGTCACGTTGTGTAAATGGTAAATAAAAACAAAATACAAAGATTTGCAAATCCTTTCCAACTTATATTCCATTGAACAGACTGCAAAGACAAGATATTTGACGTTCCAAATGAGATACTTTGTTATTTTTTTGCAAATATTAGCTCATTTGGAATTGCAACATGTTGTAAAAAAGCTGTCACAAATGGCAACAATCAATCAATCAATCAATGTTTATTTATTTATATAGCCCTAAATCACAAGTGTCTCAAAGGGCTGCACAAGCCACAACCACATCCTCGGTACAGAGCCCACACAAGGAAAAACTCACAACCCAGTGGGACGTCGATGTGAATGACTATGAGAAACCTTGGAGAGGACCGCATATGTGGGTAACCCCCCCCCCCCCCCTCTAGGGGAGACCGGATGCAATGGACGTCGAGTGGGTCTGACATAATATTGTGAAAGTCCAGTCCATAGTGGATCTAACATAATAGTGAGAGTCCAGTCCATAGTGGATCTAACATAATAGTGAGAGTCCAGTCCATAGTGAATCTAACATAATAGTGAGAGTCCAGTCCATAGTGGATCTAACATAATAGTGTGCGAGTCCAGTCCATAGTGGATCTAACATAACAGTGAGAGTCCAGTCCATAGTGGATCTAACATAATAGTGTGAGAGTCCAGTCCATAGAGGATCTAACATAATAGTGAGAGTCCAGTCCATAGTGGATCTAACATAATAGTGAGATTCCAGTCCATAGTGGATCTAACATAATAGTGAGAGTCCAGTCCATAGTGGATCTAGCATAATAGTGAGAGTCCAGTCCATAGTGGATCTAACATAATAGTGAGAGTCCAGTCCATAGTGGATCTAACATAATAGTGAGAGTCCAGTCCATAGTGGATCTAACATAATAGTGTGAGAGTCCAGTCCATAGTGGATCTAGCATAATAGTGAGAGTCCAGTCCATAGTGGATCTAACATAATAGTGTGAGAGTCCAGTCCATAGTGGATCTAACATAATAGTGAGAGTCCAGTCCATAGTGGATCTAGCATAATAGTGAGAGTCCAGTCCATAGTGGATCTAACATAATATTGTGAAAGTCCAGTCCATAGTGGATCTAACATAATAGTGAGAGTCCAGTCCATAGTGGATCTAACATAATAGTGAGAGTCCAGTCCATAGTGGATCTAACATAATAGTGAGAGTCCAGTCCATAGTGGATCTAACATAATATTGTGAAAGTCCAGTCCATAGTGGATCTAACATAACAGTGAGAGTCCAGTCCATAGTGGATCTAGCATAATAGTGAGAGTCCAGTCCATAGTGGATCTAACATAATAGTGAGAGTCCAGTCCATAGTGGATCTAACATAATATTGTGAAAGTCCAGTCCATAGTGGATCTAACATAATAGTGAGAGTCCAGTCCATAGTGGATCTAGCATAATAGTGAGAGTCCAGTCCATAGTGGATCTAACATAATAGTGGGAGTCCAGTCCATAGTGGATCTAACATAATAGTGAGAGTCCAGTCCATAGTGGATCTAACAGAAACGCCGCCGGCTTCGCTGGGCCTGAGCTCATCTAAGATGGACTGATGCAAAGTGGAAAAATGTTCTGTGGTCTGACGAGTCCACATTTCAAATTGTTTTTGGAAACTGTGGACGTCGTTGTCGTGTATTGTAGATGACTGTATTGTGTGCAAACGACAGAGGAGTAAAGTCGGAGAGAAAAAAGTGTCAGACTTACCTTTGGAAAGAATCCAACCAGACAAACCTCCATTCACGAATGTAGGAGTGGACTACTTCGGTCCTATAGAAATCAAAAGAGGATGGTGTAATTTTCACCTGCATGGCAAGCAGGGCAGTACACCTGGAAGTTGCACACACACTTGACACAGACTCCTGTATCCATGCATTAAGGAGATTCATCTGTCGAAGAGGTCAAGTTTCATCTCTGAGATCGGACAATGGTACACACTTTGTAGGAGCTGAAAAATAATTAAAGAAAGCATTGAACAGCTTGATTCAGGATCAAATCCAGAACGCTAAGCTACAGCAAGGCATAAAGTGGAAACTTAATCCCCCTGCAGCGTCCCATCACGGTGGTGTATGGGAACGACTAATCCGCATGATACGGAGTGTATTGCGCTCTGTTCTTCATCAACAAGTACTTGATGATAAAGGATTGCAAACTTTAATGTGTGAGGTTGAAGCAATCTTAAATGACCGACCCATAACCAAATCCTCTGATGACCCCATGGACCTGGAAGCGCTGACCCCAAACCATCTTCTTTTGCTAAAAACCAATCCAATATTGCCACCTGGACTCTTTGTAAAGGAGGATCTGTACATCAAACGTAGGTGGAAACAAGTACAATACATGGCAGATCTCTTTTGGAAACGATGGACAAAAGAATACTTACCTTTAATCCAAGAACGTCAGCGATGGACCAGAGCCAAGAGAAGTTTTGCCCCTGGTGACATTGTGGTGGTGGTCGATTCCACTGCCCCACGAGGATCCTGGTTACTGAGGAGAATACTGGAAACTATTCCTGATGCAAAAGGTCTTGTACGCACAGTTCGACTAAAGACCAAAAACAACATACTGGAAAGACCAATAACCAAGATATGTCTCCTCCAAAAGACTGAAATGGAAGATTAATGAAGATTCAAGATTAATGAACTATAAATGCCAACATATTTTTATTTTGAAATTATGAAAAAAAAAAAAACAGAGAAGAAGAATTGTGTAAAAGTGAATTTGAATGGCTCCCTTCCAAGTAAATGTTACAGTGTAAACATAACCAAACTGTCAATGACAAGCCTGACAGTCGTGCCACACATTTGGGCGCCATTTTGCATCCCACTATATATGTAGACATTGTCGGGTTCAAACACTGATGACATCTATTACTCAGACAAGAAGCAAGGAATCATGCAGAGACAGAGTTCAATTTAGCTCATGGGGAGAACGCATGGAGCAGAACACTTAGTCACAGTCTCGCCCTACGCTCTAAGGTTCAGCTCTTGCGTCCGTCTTTTTATTCAGGAGTTCCACAGTCAACAATACTAAGGCCGCCTCTAAAAGGAGTGGTCACATATTTTATGCAAAGCAGGTCCAGGACGCACGATACGTGACGGAATGTTCTGGGGGCCTTGTGATTTTGCCTTGTCCCCGCTTCGTCTTCGTTGACGTCGTTGAAGTCCTTGGCTGTTAGCGGGCTCAAACAAAGATAACATCTACGGCTGAGGCCATCCCTCAGACAATAATTCTTTGTCCTTGAACACATTTAGAAAAAGTCTAACTTGAGCACAATAGCTAATAACTAAAGCAAAGGACTTTAAGCATACTAAAGTTACTGTGATAATATGTACATAATTATTCTAACATTTCCCTCCTGTTTATCACATAACTTCCCCAGAATCTTCTTATCCCTAATAACTTCTTCTTGCGATTTTCAGTTAATAGTTAATTTCCCTAGGGCCAAGTTATGTTTACACTCAGAGTTAAACATAATTTTTTCCACCAGGGTCTGGAAAGAGATCAAGAACACCGTCCAGGTAGGTATCCTCGTCATCAAATTCATCTTTCTTGGTGTCCGCCAGAAGGTGCATCTGAACAGTTCTATCATCTGCTGGGCTAATCGCTGTGGTGATCAGACGGTTAAGCAGAGAACGCAGACAGGGTATACAACAACATCCACACAACGTCAGTATTGCTGCAAATACAGCCATAGATACTAGAATTGATGATACCAAGGACTTGTATTTGCCGAACACATCCAACTATCCATCCTACGTAGGTGAGTGTTCTTCCATTTTACCATTGAGGGTGCGAAGGCCTTCCAGTGCTCTGATCAGGCTATCTTCTGCATCAGTGTAGTTTGGTATGAAGTACAACACTGTTCCATAAGGGAGTTTGCGGCGAGTTGATCAGAGATGACTTCAAGTCCGGCCTTTGTCCAATTTCCTAATCTCTGTATGTTGTAGTGGACGTAGTTTATTCTGTCAACATTCTTGTTAATCGTACACCACCAGCAGATGGATGATTCGAATCCAGCTGCAACTTGATTCACCAATTTGTACTCGTCAGGTACACCTCTGGGGACACCTATAGTATCGATATAAGTTGGATCTCCAACACTTTTCCAGTTTACATCACGTGTAGTTATTTTCCAATGTTCGGGTATCAAACTGTTCAGGCGTGTTAACAATTTTCGTACAAATATTGATACATTTGCTATGTGTAAGCAGTTGTCTGGTGATTCCTAACTGTTGTCCAGAGCCTAGCATGTTTATGCAGGTGTAATTAACTTTTGTTACATGTTTATCAAATATTGGTTTCTGCTTTGTTTCTTTGGTTACAGGGTATATTTTCTCCCATGTAGTGCAATTCCCTTCAGGAGTTGTTTTGCTCATTACTTCAATTAAACATTTTTGACTCATAGGTGAGTAATGGCCTGGGGCTTATGCATACCACACAATCAATTTTAGCAGCCTTTCCCGCTTGCTCCGCCATGAGCAACCAATTATTGTTTTGCCCCGATACTCCTGTGGTAATAGTAAACCATTCATCCTTTGTTAAGGGTCCATTGACAATGTGGACCTTGAGAGTGCTTATGGTCAGGGGTCCTTTATGTATTATTTATTAGCCTTTATTTAACCAGGTAAAATCCCATTGAGATCAAAGATCTCTTTTCCAAGGGAGACCTGGCCAAGAGGGCAGCAGCAAGGTTACATTAAAAACAGTAAACAAATACAAAAAACATCACATTTACGACATTAAAACTTGCTGACATAACACATGTGCATACAGACAAGGTAGACTGCAGTCCTTTCACAGAAGCTTTAAACTCATTCAACGTAACAAGGGTTTGAAGTTGAATATTGGATTGTAGGTTATTCCAAGTCTTCGCTGCTGAAAACCTAAATGCTTTCTTGCCCAGTTCAGTTCTTACTTTGGGGACGACAAATTGCAGAACATTCATTGAACGAAGATTGTGACTTCCTTGTTTCTTTGTTAAAAGACAAGACATATAAGATGGAGTGATACCCAGAATGGTTTTGTAGATGAAAACATACCAATGATTGAGGCGTCGAGCACTTAAAGATGTCCAGTTAACCATTGAGTATAATACGCAATGGTGAGTAAGGGGAGCGCAGTTGGTGATGAATCTCAGTGCACCGTGGTACTCCTATTGTTAGACCTGTGTGTGTTTTCCTAGTATGGTTCCTAAATTGTTTACTTCCATCTTTAATGGTCACATTTGGGCAGAATGATTTGAAATTACAGGGATCTTCACCAGTCGTGTAGATACAAATAGCCAGAGGATAACATTTAGGGGCAACATGTCTATTAACAGGTGGAGTGGAGTTGAGTGGAGACTCTGTAGTATTGAATTTCATTACTAGACTATTGCCTGTTTTGGTCAATTTAAATCGGGATTTCCATTTGATTGCCTCTGGTTGCCACCCATAAGTGGATGTGTCCCACGAGTCGGTGGTATGAGAAACCCATCCCCAATCAGAAGTATATCCGCTCACTCCTATGTACCATACATAGCTTTGCCACTCAATACCCCTGTATCCTCCTACTTCTAATTGTGACAGTGGAATTTGTAGTGTGCTGGTGAACATGTCCCTTTGATAACACAAATAGAAACCCGAATACTTTTGTCCATTACTGTTTTTCTGGCAAGGGTTTTCTGGCATATTTTCCACTAATGGGGTTACTCCGAATCCTCTCATTACCCGTCTTCTAATACGACCTCCCCTGTGAGTGTATTTTACTTCTTGATTCTGCCAGTGGTTTGGGTTTACTATGGGCGCAGTATCATTTTGTTTCCTGAGTTCTACATTTTCCTCAGATTCCCAAGTGAACCATATTAGGGGGGCAGAGCCGACCAGTACCAATATCGTTAACCCATATGTTATGGACCGTCTGAGCCATTGGGGTGTCATTTCTGCTGATTCACTCCTCTACCAAGGTCAGTGGTTTGGATCAACTCTAGTTATCGTGTGCGTCCACACTATTACCAGACTTTGCTTCCCTTTCCTTATTGGATGATTCAACAGATATGACCTTTATACAATGTACTAAGTGTACCCAGGTTGGTCTTTCTGCTATCTTTACTGCTGTGGGGGTTGTTCGGTGTTGCGCATGGTTTGATTTATGCAAACAATCACCGGGAAATATGGGTCTAGTCCACTTGACAATGCCCGTAATTGGAAACCCCAGCAGGATGTGTTGAACAGTGTGGCATTGGGTGGTCTAATCTGTCCATCTGGGAGTGATATGGTTAACACTAGATTTGGGCCTTGATGTTTCAGAGTTATTTGACTTTTAGAGAACTTAGCTTCTTTGCTATCTCCTGGGGCCAGTAGTTCATTCTTTCATTATCAATAGACAATTAAACTTTAGCAACTAAACACATATTTACAAACCTATGCTTGAGAAGGAACAGGATGAAGAAAATCTTATATTTCCTGCCCCCTTCAACATAATATGTAGTCTTACTTAATGGATAGTCCAGATTCACAAGCATACAAACTAAACAAATACATCCAAATATAACAAAATAATAATATACACCTCACGGGATGATACAAAACAAATACAAAACCAGACACAAAATAAGTACAATAATAAATATAATATATACTATAGTATAATATATGTAGTGACCAGAGTGTCCCATTTCCCCCGTATTGGATAGCCTGTGAGGTACCACCAGTAATTTGGCCAGTCTGTTCCTGTGGTGGGAATCCTCTTAAGTTTCTTACAGGAAGTAGTGTTGTATCTATCAAACAGACGACATACTCTGTCGTTCTGGCCTTAGCATTTCCTGTTTGTCATTTAATGTGGCTGTACTTGTAATACTCATGTAGATTTTTACTAAATCTATACATTGTGTCCAGGGACATTTTGTTTCTTCCATACATTTATTTAGTCTGTTTTTAATTGTTAAATGTTCCTTTCCACTAGTCCTGCGCTTTTTGGATGATAAGCACAGTGGTTTTTGAGATCAATTTGGAATAATGGTCCTATATTCGTGATTAATTGATTTACAAAATGAGGTCCATTGTCACTGTATAGATTTAGTTGTACCCTATCTTGGTATTATATCTTTGCATAATGCTTTTGCTACTGTAAGCGCATCTGCTTTTCCTTGAGGAAAAAATGCATCTACTATGACCAGATAATACTGTTTTTCTTCACTCTTATTTTGCTCAATAAAATCCATGCATAGATGCTGGAACGGGTGTTGTGGTGTGGAGAATTGGCCTCGCACAGGTCATGCATGCCCTACATGAATAAGAATAAAAGCTGTAGGTCGTATATTACTTCTGTATAAGATTCATATTCCCTCCTGTTGAGGCATGAGTACAACCATGGCTCAATACTGCTGGCCACTTATACAGATTTTTTGGTAAGATTGGTTTATTGTCTGGACATACATAGATGTCTTCTTTGTTCAACGTAGCTCAGTTTTTTTTTATTATTATTTTTTTATCCATTTATCTTTTTCTTTTGGAGTACTTTGTTGTTGCATGTCTTTTAGTATATCATTATTCATGCCACTAGTTTGTAGTTTAAAAACTTGCATTTCTTCTTCTGCTGTTTGTTTTGCAGTTTTGTCCACAAAACGTGATATTGCGTCCGTTCCATTGGTGTGTGCCGCACATTTGCATGTTGCTATTTTAGCTGGTAACTGTACCGCTTTTAATAATTATTTTAACAGTTCTTCATGTTTTACAGCTTTTCCTGTTGACGTTATCATTCCCCTATTTTGCCAGTGTTGTGCAAATGTGTGCACTGCTGAGAATGCATATTGGCTATCTGTGTGTATTGTAACATTTTGATCTTTCATTAATGTACATGCTTTAGTGCTACTAGTCGTGCAGCTTGCATTGAGTCATTTGATGGTCATTTGATAGCTTTCAAAACTTTCGTTGCTGTAACAACCGCACATCGTATTCTATTTTTATTTCACAGAATGTTGCTTTAGCTTCTAAATCCCACTCTACAGGAGATGACATTTTTAGATATTTTTCATACCTTAATTTACTTAATGGAGCTACCATTTCAGCGTAATTTGGTATCCAACTTCTACAGTAATGAGTTAATCCTAGAAATGACATCATTTGCTTCCTTGTTTGTGGTGTTGGTGCTTGCAGTCCTGCTGTTTTTCTGCTTCCCACAATAGTGGGTCCATCTTTGTTAAAAGAATGTCCTAGATATCTTACTTATGTTTTGCATAATTGGACTTTTGTTTTGCTTACTTTGCTTACTACATTTTCACAATGTAGATGATTTAATAACGCTAATGTACAGGTTTCCTTATCTACCTATATCAAGACTTTTGTCTTCCTCCTGGAGGGTCGAATTTGGACATGCTTGCATGCATTGCTTGTGAATAGATTGTCGGACTTTCCGCAAACCCTTGAGGTAGTCTTGTATAGGTGTGTCTTTTCCCTTTATAAGTAAATGCAAACCAAAATTGACTTTCTTTATGTATTGGTATCAAGAAGAATGCATTACTGATATCAAGCACTGTGAAATGTGTCCAATCCTGCATATGATGTTTAAAATTACAGCATTTATTGTCCTAATAAACACTAAATCAATATTTCTAATTCAAATGTTATACGTATTACTTCATGTAATTTTAAGTAACATTTTAAACCCACTAAAAACTGTCTAAGTGTATTAACTATAAATTTACAACTCAGAAGAGACATTCTTCCAATTCCAATATATATATATATATATATATATATATATATATATATATATATATATATATATATATATATATATATATATATATATATATAATATGTATATATGAATGGTTTGCAAGAGGGGATCTTTCCCATCAAGTGCAGCTGAGCAATAATGTGCAAAGTGTTATTTTCAAAGCGAGAGCAATTGAAGATGAAGATGAAGATGAGCCACATGTGCACAATATGTCTTTGCAAGCCACCGTCCAATACATCGTCATGCTGGTAAAAAACAAGCCAGCTGTGGGACTTTATTGAAAACATCTTCTTTCAATAAAGTCCAACAGATCTCACACTTTGTAACGCGGCTCATCATGTGGCAGGTGAGTGCTGAGCGAGAGCTGGCAGGCGTGCTGTGTGACCACCTCGCTGCTCATTTGTCCAGGCTCAGTGTGCACACCCACACACACACACACACACACACACACACACACACACACCATACAAATAGAGAACACAATCTTCCTACAGCTAGATCATTTCACGTTTTGTATGTGAGGCGTGTTGCAATGGAGGCACGCAGACGGAGCACGTCAGGAACAAACATGTGCTACATTCTCTTGGAGAGTAGACAATCAGTAGCAATACTCGTGGTTAGAGTCCGCCCTTACATCATCAGTAGCAATACTAGTGGTTAGAGTCCACCCTGACATCAATCAATCAATGTTTATTTATATAGCCCTAAATCACAAGTGTCTCAAAGGGCTGCACAAGGCACAACCACATCCTCGGTACAGAGCCCACACAAGGAAAAACTCACAACCCAGTGGGATGTCGATGTGAATGACTATGAGAAACCTTGGAGAGGACCGCATATGTGGGTGAACTCCTCCCCCCTCTAGGGGAGACCGGATGCAATGGACGTCGAGTGGGTCTGACATAATATTGTGAAAGTCCAGTCCATAGTGGATCTAACATAATAGTGAGAGTCCAGTCCATAGTGGATCTAACATAATATTGTGAGAGTCCAGTCCATAGTGGATCTAACATAATAGTGAGAGTCCAGTCCATAGTGGATCTAACATAATAGTGAGAGTCCAGTCCATAGTGGATCTAACATGATAGTGTGAGAGTCCAGTCCATAGTGGATCTAACATAATAGTGTGAGAGTCCAGTCCATAGTGGATCTAACATAATAGTGAGAGTCCAGTCCATAGTGGATCTAACATAATAGTGTGAGAGTCCAGTCCATAGTGGATCTAACATAATAGTGTGAGAGTCCAGTCCATAGTGGATCTAACATGATAGTGAGAGTCCAGTCCATAGTGGATCTAACATAATAGTGTGAGAGTCCAGTCCATAGTGGATCTAACATAATAGTGAGAGTCCAGTCCATAGTGGATCTAATATAATAGTGAGAGTCCAGTCCATAGTGGATCTAACATAATAGTGTGAGAGTCCAGTCCATAGTTGATCTAACATGGTAGTGTGAGAGTCCAGTCCATAGTGGATCTAACATGATAGTGAGAGTCCAGTCCATAGTGGATCTAACATAATAGTGAGAGTCCAGTCCATAGTGGATCTAACATAATAGTGTGAGAGTCCAGTCCATAGTGGATCTAACATAATAGTGAGAGTCCAGTCCATAGTGGATCTAACATAATAGTGAGAGTCCAGTCCATAGTGGATCTAACATAATAGTGAGAGTCCAGTCCATAGTGGATCTAACATAATAGTGAGAGTCCAGTCCATAGTGGATCTAACATGATAGTGTGAGAGTCCAGTCCATAGTGGATCTAACATAATAGTGTGAGAGTCCAGTCCATAGTGGATCTAACATAATAGTGAGAGTCCAGTCCATAGTGGATCTAACATAATAGTGAGAGTCCAGTCCATAGTGGATCTAACATAATAGTGTGAGAGTCCAGTCCATAGTGGATCTAACATGATAGTGAGAGTCCAGTCCATAGTGGATCTAATATAATAGTGAGAGTCCAGTCCATAGTGGATCTAACATAATAGTGTAAGAGTCCAGTCCATAGTTGATCTAACATGGTAGTGTGAGAGTCCAGTCCATAGTGGATCTAACATGATAGTGAGAGTCCAGTCCATAGTGGATCTAACATAATAGTGAGAGTCCAGTCCATAGTGGATCCAACATAATAGTGAGAGTCCAGTCCATAGTGGGGCCAGCAGGAGACCATCCTGAGTGGAGACGGGTCAGCAGCGCAGAGATGTCCCCAACCGATGCACAGACGAGCGGTCCACCCCGGGTCCCGACTCTGGACAGCCAGCACTTCATCCATGGCCACCGGACCTGTGCCCCCCCCCCCCCCACAAGGGAGAGGGGGGCAGAGGAGAGAAGAAAAGAAACGGCAGATCAACTGGTCTAAAAAGGGGGTCTATTTTAAAGCTAGAGTATACAAATGAGTTTTAAGATGGGACTTAAATGCTTCTACTGAGGTAGCATCTCTAACTGTTGCCGGGAGGGCATTCCATAGTACGGGAGCCAAAATAGAATACACTCTATAGCCCGCAGACTTTTTTTGGGCTCTGGGAATCACTAATAAGCCGGAGTTCTTTGAACGCAGATTTCTTGCCGGGACATATGGTACAATACAATCGGCAAGATAGGATGGAGCTAGACCGTGTAGTATTTTATAGGTAAGTAGTAAAACCTTAATCTTAAGTGCACAGGAAACCAGTGCAGGTGAGCCAGTATAGGTATATATATATGTATATATGTATATAAAGGTATATACAGTATAGGTATATATATATGTATATAAGTATATAAAGGTATATACAGTATAGGTATATATATATATATGTATATAAAAGGTATATACAGTTTAGGCGTAATATGATCAAACTTCCCTGTTCTTGTCAAAAGTCTAGCAGCCACATTTTGTCCCAACTGTAATCTTTTAATGCTAGACATAGGGAGGCCCGAGATCGGTAGGTTGTGAGTGAGTTCAAACCCCGGCCGAGTCATACCAAAGACTATAAAAATGGGAGCCGTTACCTCCCTGCTTGACACTCAGCATCAAGGGTTGGAATTGGGGGTTAAATCGCCAAAAATGATTCCCGGGCGTGGTCACTGCTGCTGCTCACTGCTCCCCTCACCTCCCAGGGGGTGATCAAGAGTGATGGGTCAAATGCAGAGAATCATTTCGCTACACCTAGTGTGTGTGTGTGACAATCATTGCTACTTTGACGTAACTTAATATTAAAGTATGAAAAGAGCCTCGAATTATTGGGCTTCAAAATGTCTGCTAAGCAACAAGAGGGTGTGTAAGTCAGTAAACAAAATACCCAAAACAGCCAAGTGTATGCCTTCTTTTAGGTTGGCTTTGGCATCAGGAGAGTTTCAAGTTGCACTTACGGATGTAGCAACCGACTGTAGTTACTGACAGTGGTTTTCTGAAGTGTTCCTGAGCCCATGTGGTGATATCCTTTACACACTGATGTGGCTTGTTGATGCAGTACAGCCTGAGGGATGGAAGGTCACGGGCTTAGCTGCTTACCTGCAGTGATTTCTCCACATTCTCTGAACCCTTTGATGATATTACGGAGCGTAGATGGTGAAATCCCTCAATTCCTTGCAATAGCTGCTTGGGAAAGGTTGTTATTAAACTGTTCAACAATTTGCTCAGGCATTTGTTGACAAAGTGGTGACCCTCGCCCCATCCTTGTTTGTGAATGACTGAGCATTTCATGGAATCTACTTTTATACTCAATCATGGCACCCACCTGTTCCCAATTAGCCTGCACACCTGTGGGATGTTCCAAATAAGTGTTTGATGAGCATTCCTCAACTTTATCAGTCTATTTTACCACTTGTGCCAGCTTTTTTGAAACATGTCGCAGGCATCAAATTCCAAATGAGCTAATATTTGCAAAAAATAACAAATTTTTCCAGTTCGAACGTTAAATATCTTGTCTTTGCAGTCTCTTCAATTGAATATAAGTTGAAAAGGATTTGTTGTATTCTCTTTTTATTTACCATTTACACAACGTGACAACTTCACTGCTTTTGGGTTCCGTATTACGGTACAAGGCTTAACTCCAGGTGGTCCTGTTGCATGGTGAAAATCGCTGTTTGGCCAGCGAACGTTTGGACACTCTTACCCTACAAATTCTACCTAGCAACAAAGTGACCTGACCAGGAAAAATGGATTGACTGCCACATACTGTTGCAAAAAATGGGCTTGTAGGCCCAAATACTGGCGTCCCATAAACGTGTCCCATGGACAACACCTCCCACCCACTACACTCGGACCTGCACGTTCAGTGGAAGGCTCAGACTCCCAAAATGCAACACGGAACGACACAGGAAGTCCTTCATACCGACAGCCTTCAGACTGTATAATGCATATGTTTCTTTTTGACTGTACTTAAAGGCCTACTGAAAGCCACTACTAGCGACCACGCAGTCTGATAGTTTATATATCAATGATGACATCTTAACATTGCAACACATGCCAATACGGCCGGGTTAACTTATAAAGTGACATTTTACATTTTACGGGAAATATCCGGTTGAAAACGTCTCGGTATGATGACGTATGCGCGTGACGTCGCGGAGTGAACGGAAGTATTGGGACACCATTGTGTCCCAATACAAACAGCTCTGTTTTCATCTCAAAATTCCACAGTATTCTGGACATCTGTGTTGGTGAATCATTTGCAATTTGTTTAAAGAACAATGAAGACTGCAAAGAAGAAAGCTGTAGGTGGGATCGGTGTATTAGCGGCCGGCTGCTGCAACACAACCAGGAGGACTTTGACTTGGATAGCAGACACGCTAGCCGACGCTAGCCGCCGACCGCATCGATGATCGGGTGAAATCCTTGGTCGCTCCGTCGATCGCTGGAACGCAGGTGAGCACGGGTGTTGATGAGCAGATGAGGGCTGGCGTAGGTGGAGAGCTAATGTTTTTAGCATAGCTCTGTCGAGGTCCCGTAGCTAAGTTAGCTTCAATGGCGTCGTTAGCAACAGCATTGCTAGGCTTCGCCAGGCTGGACAGCATTAACCGTGTAGTTACAGGTCCAGTGTTTAATAGTAATAATAGTATTGTTGATCTTCTGTCTATCCTTCCAGTCAGGGGCTTATTTTTTCTGTTTCTATCTGCATTTAAGCACGATGTTATCACGTTAGCTCAGTAGCTAAAGTGTTTCGAAGATGTATTGTCGTGGAGATAAAAGTCACTGTGAATGTCCATTTCGCGTTCTCGACTTTCATTTTCAAGAGGATATAGTATCCCAGGTGGTTTAAAATACAAATCCGTGATCCACAATAGAAAAAGGAGAGAGTGTGGAATCCAATGAGCCAGCTTGTACCTAAGTTACGGTCAGAGCGAAAAAAGATACGTCCTGCACTGCACTCTAATCCTTCACTCTCACGTTCCTCATCCACAAATCTTTCATCCTCGCTCAAATTAATGGGGTAATCGTCGCTTTCTCGGTCTGAATCGCTCTCGCTGCTGGTGTAAACAATGGGGAAATGTGAGGAGCCTTTCAACCTGCGACGTCACGCTACTTCCGCTACAGGCAAGGCTTTTTTTATCAGCGAGCAAAAGTTGCGAACTTTATCGTCGATGTTCTCTACTAAATCCTTTCAACAAAAATATGGCAATATCGCGAAATGATCAAGTATGACACATAGAATGGATCTGCTATCCCCGTTTAAATAAAAAAAATCATTTCAGTAGGCCTTTAAATGTACAATGGACTCTATTTATATTATTCACATGTGAATAATGCTGTATAATAGACTGTATTTATGTTATTCACATGTGAATAATGCTGTATAATAGACTGTATTTATATTATTCACATGTGAATAATGCTGTATAATAGACTGTATTTATGTTATTCACATGTGAATAATGCTGTATAATAGACTGTATTTATATTATTCACATGTGAATAATGCTGTATAATAGACTGTATTTATATTATTCACATGTGAATAATGCTGTATAATAGACTGTATTTATATTATTCACATGTGAATAATGCTGTATAATAGACTGTATTTATGTTATTCACATGTGAATAATGCTGTATAATAGACTGTATTTATATTATTCACATGTGAATAATGCTGTATAATAGACTGTATTTATGTTATTCACATGTGAATAATGCTGTATAATAGACTCTATTTATATTATTCACATGTGAATAATGCTGTATAATAGACTGTATTTATATTATTCACATGTGAATAATGCTGTATAATAGACTATATTTATATTATTCACATGTGAATAATGCTGTATAATAGACTGTATTTATATTATTCACATGTGAATAATGCTGTATAATAGACTGTATTTATATTATTCACATGTGAATAATGCTGTATAATTGACTGTATTTATGTTATTCACATGTGAATAATGCTGTATAATAGACTGTATTTATGTTATTCACATGTGAATAATGCTGTATAATTGACTGTATTTATGTTATTCACATGTGAATAATGCTGTATAATAGACTGTATTTATGTTATTCACATGTGAATAATGCTGTATAATAGACTGTATTTATATTATTCACATGTGAATAATGCTGTATAATAGACTGTATTTATATTATTCACATGTGAATAATGCTGTATAATAGACTGTATTTATATTATTCACATGTGAATAATGCTGTATAATAGACTGTATTTATATTATTCACATGTGAATAATGCTGTATAATAGACTGTATTTATATTATTCACATGTGAATAATGCTGTATAATAGACTGTATTTATATTATTCACATGTGAATAATGCTGTATAATAGACTGTATTTATATTATTCACATGTGAATAATGCTGTATAATAGACTGTATTTATGTTATTCACATGTGAATAATGCTGTATAATAGACTGTATTTATGTTATTCACATGTGAATAATGCTGTATAATAGACTGTATTTATATTATTCACATGTGAATAATGCTGTATAATAGACTGTATTTATGTCATTCACATGTGAATAATGCTGTATAATTGACTGTATTTATATTATTCACATGTGAATAATGCTGTATAATAGAATGTACTTATATCATTCACATGTGAATAATGCTGTATAATAGACTGTATTTATGTCATTCACATGTGAATAATGCTGTATAATAGACTGTATTTATATTATTCACATGTGAATAATGCTGTATAATAGACTGTATTTATATTATTCACATGTGAATAATGCTGTATAATAGACTGTATTTATGTTATTCACATGTGAATAATGCTGTATAATAGACTGTATTTATATTATTCACATGTGAATAATGCTGTATAATTGACTGTATTTATATTATTCACATGTGAATAATGCTGTATAATAGACTGTATTTATGTTATTCACATGTGAATAATGCTGTATAATAGACTGTATTTATATTATTCACATGTGAATAATGCTGTATAAAAGACTGTATTTATGTTATTCACATGTGAATAATGCTGTATAAATGACTGTATTTATATTATTCACATGTGAATAATGCTGTATAATAGACTGTATTTATGTTATTCACATGTGCATAATGCTGTATAATAGACTCTATTTATATTATTCACATGTGAATAATGCTGTATAATAGTCTGTATTTATATTATTCACATGTGAATAATGCTGTATAATAGACTGTATTTATATTATTCACATGTGAATAATGCTGTATAATAGACTGTATTTATATTATTCACATGTGAATAATGCTGTATAATAGACTGTATTTATGTTATTCACATGTGAATAATGCTGTATAATTGACTGTATTTATGTTATTCACATGTGAATAATGCTGTATAATAGACTGTATTTATGTTATTCACATGTGAATAATGCTGTATAATAGACTGTATTTATATTATTCACATGTGAATAATGCTGTATAATAGACTGTATTTATATTATTCACATGTGAATAATGCTGTATAATAGACTGTATTTATATTATTCACATGTGAATAATGCTGTATAATAGACTGTATTTATATTATTCACATGTGAATAATGCTGTATAATAGACTGTATTTATATTATTCACATGTGAATAATGCTGTATAATAGACTGTATTTATATTATTCACATGTGAATAATGCTGTATAATAGACTGTATTTATATTTTTCACATGTGAATAATGCTGTATAATAGACTGTATTTATGTTATTCACATGTGAATAATGCTGTATAATAGACTGTATTTATATTATTCACATGTGAATAATGCTGTATAATAGACTGTATTTATATTATTCACATGTGAATAATGCTGTATAATAGACTGTATTTATATTATTCACATGTGAATAATGCTGTATAATAGACTGTATTTATATTATTCACATGTGAATAATGCTGTATAATAGACTGTATTTATATTATTCACATGTGAATAATGCTGTATAATAGATTGTATTTATATTATTCACATGTGAATAATGCTGTATAATAGACTGTATTTATATTATTCACATGTGAATAATGCTGTATAATAGACTGTATTTATATTATTCACATGTAAATAATGCTGTATAATAGACTGTATTTATGTTATTCACATGTGAATAATGCTGTATAATAGACTGTATTTATATTATTCACATGTGAATAATGCTGTATAATAGACTGTATTTTTATTATTCACATGTGAATAATGCTGTATAATTGACTGTATTTATATTATTCACATGTGAATAATGCTGTATAATAGAATGTACTTATATCATTCACATGTGAATAATGCTGTATAATCGACTGTATTTATGTCATTCACATGTGAATAATGCTGTATAATAGACTGTATTTATATTATTCACATGTGAATAATGCTGTATAATAGACTGTATTTATATTATTCACATGTGAATAATGCTGTATAATAGACTGTATTTATGTTATTCACATGTGAATAATGCTGTATAATAGACTGTATTTATATTATTCACATGTGAATAATGCTGTATAATTGACTGTATTTATATTATTCACATGTGAATAATGCTGTATAATAGACTGTATTTATGTTATTCACATGTGAATAATGCTGTATAATAGACTGTATTTATATTATTCACATGTGAATAATGCTGTATAATAGACTGTATTTATGTTATTCACATGTGAATAATGCTGTATAAATGACTGTATTTATATTATTCACATGTGAATAATGCTGTATAATAGACTGTATTTATATTATTCACATGTGAATAATGCTGTATAATTGACTGTATTTATGTTATTCACATGTGAATAATGCTGTATAATAGACTGTATTTATATTATTCACATGTGAATAATGCTGTATAATTGACTGTATTTATGTTATTCACATCTGAGTAATGCTGTATAATAGACTGTATTTATGTTATTCACATGTGAATAATGCTGTATAATAGACTGTATTTATATTATTCACATGTGAATAATGCTGTATAATAGACTGTATTTATATTATTCACATGTGAATAATGCTGTATAATAGACTGTATTTATATTATTCACATGTGAATAATGCTGTATAATAGACTGTATTTATATTATTCACATGTGAATAATGCTGTATAATAGACTGTATTTATATTATTCACATGTGAATAATGCTGTATAATAGACTGTATTTATATTATTCACATGTGAATAATGCTGTATAATAGACTGTATTTATATTATTCACATGTGAATAATGCTGTATAATAGACTGTATTTATATTATTCACATGTGAATAATGCTGTATAATAGACTGTATTTATGTTATTCACATGTGAATAATGCTGTATAATAGACTGTATTTATATTATTCACATGTGAATAATGCTGTATAATAGACTGTATTTATATGATTCACATGTGAATAATGCTGTATAATAGACTGTATTTATATTATTCACATGTGAATAATGCTGTATAATAGACTGTATTTATGTTATTCACATGTGAATAATGCTGTATAATAGACTGTATTTATATTATTCACATGTGAATAATGCTGTATAATAGACTGTATTTATGTTATTCACATGTGAATAATGCTGTATAATAGACTGTATTTATGTTATTCACATGTGAATAATGCTGTATAATAGACTGTATTTATATTATTCACATGTGAATAATGCTGTATAATAGACTGTATTTATATTATTCACATGTGAATAATGCTGTATAATAGACTGTATTTATATTATTCACATGTGAATAATGCTGTATAATTGACTGTATTTATATTATTCACATGTGAATAATGCTGTATAATAGAATGTACTTATATCATTCACATGTGAATAATGCTGTATAATAGAATGTACTTATATCATTCACATGTGAATAATGCTGTATAATCGACTGTATTTATGTCATTCACATGTGAATAATGCTGTATAATAGACTGTACTTATATTATTCACATGTGAATAATGCTGTATAATAGACTGTATTTATATTATTCACATGTGAATAATGCTGTATAATAGACTGTATTTATATTATTCACATGTGAATAATGCTGTATAATAGACTGTATTTATATTATTCACATGTGAATAATGCTGTATAATAGACTGTATTTATGTTATTCACATGTGAATAATGCTGTATAATAGACTGTATTTATATTATTCACATGTGAATAATGCTGTATAATAGACTGTATTTATATTATTCACATGTGAATAATGCTGTATAATAGACTGTATTTATGTTATTCACATGTGAATAATGCTGTATAATAGACTGTATTTATATTATTCACATGTGAATAATGCTGTATAATAGACTGTATTTTTATTATTCACATGTGAATAATGCTGTATAATTGACTGTATTTATATTATTCACATGTGAATAATGCTGTATAATAGAATGTACTTATATCATTCACATGTGAATAATGCTGTATAATCGACTGTATTTATGTCATTCACATGTGAATAATGCTGTATAATAGACTGTATTTATATTATTCACATGTGAATAATGCTGTATAATAGACTGTATTTATATTATTCACATGTGAATAATGCTGTATAATAGACTGTATTTATATTATTCACATGTGAATAATGCTGTATAATTTACTGTATTTATATTATTCACATGTGAATAATGCTGTATAATAGACTGTATTTATATTATTCACATGTGAATAATGCTGTATAATAGACTGTATTTATATTATTCACATGTGAATAATGCTGTATAATAGACTGTATTTATATTATTCACATGTGAATAATGCTGTATAATAGACTGTATTTATATTATTCACATGTGAATAATGCTGTATAATAGACTGTATTTATATTATTCACATGTGAATAATGCTGTATAATAGACTGTATTTATGTTATTCACATGTGAATAATGCTGTATAATAGACTGTATTTATATTATTCACATGTGAATAATGCTGTATAATAGACTGTATTTATATGATTCACATGTGAATAATGCTGTATAATAGACTGTATTTATATTATTCACATGTGAATAATGCTGTATAATAGACTGTATTTATGTTATTCACATGTGAATAATGCTGTATAATAGACTGTATTTATATTATTCACATGTGAATAATGCTGTATAATAGACTGTATTTATGTTATTCACATGTGAATAATGCTGTATAATAGACTGTATTTATGTTATTCACATGTGAATAATGCTGTATAATAGACTGTATTTATATTATTCACATGTGAATAATGCTGTATAATAGACTGTATTTATATTATTCACATGTGAATAATGCTGTATAATAGACTGTATTTATATTATTCACATGTGAATAATGCTGTATAATTGACTGTATTTATATTATTCACATGTGAATAATGCTGTATAATAGAATGTACTTATATCATTCACATGTGAATAATGCTGTATAATAGAATGTACTTATATCATTCACATGTGAATAATGCTGTATAATCGACTGTATTTATGTCATTCACATGTGAATAATGCTGTATAATAGACTGTACTTATATTATTCACATGTGAATAATGCTGTATAATAGACTGTATTTATATTATTCACATGTGAATAATGCTGTATAATAGACTGTATTTATATTATTCACATGTGAATAATGCTGTATAATAGACTGTATTTATATTATTCACATGTGAATAATGCTGTATAATAGACTGTATTTATGTTATTCACATGTGAATAATGCTGTATAATAGACTGTATTTATATTATTCACATGTGAATAATGCTGTATAATAGACTGTATTTATATTATTCACATGTGAATAATGCTGTATAATAGACTGTATTTATGTTATTCACATGTGAATAATGCTGTATAATAGACTGTATTTATATTATTCACATGTGAATAATGCTGTATAATAGACTGTATTTTTATTATTCACATGTGAATAATGCTGTATAATTGACTGTATTTATATTATTCACATGTGAATAATGCTGTATAATAGAATGTACTTATATCATTCACATGTGAATAATGCTGTATAATCGACTGTATTTATGTCATTCACATGTGAATAATGCTGTATAATAGACTGTATTTATATTATTCACATGTGAATAATGCTGTATAATAGACTGTATTTATATTATTCACATGTGAATAATGCTGTATAATAGACTGTATTTATATTATTCACATGTGAATAATGCTGTATAATTGACTGTTTTTATATTATTCACATGTGAATAATGCTGTATAATAGACTGTATTTATATTATTCACATGTGAATAATGCTGTATAATAGACTGTATTTATGTTATTCACATGTGAATAATGCTGTATAATAGACTGTATTTATATTATTCACATGTGAATAATGCTTAATAATAGACTGTATTTATATTATTCACATGTGAATAATGCTGTATAATAGACTGTATTTATATTATTATTGACATGTGAATAATGCTGTATAATAGACTGTATTTATGTTATTCACATGTGAATAATGCTTTATAATAGACTGTATTTATGTGATTCACATGTGAATAATGCTGTATAATAGACTGTATTTATGTTATTCACATGTGAATAATGCTGTATAATAGACTGTATTTATATTATTCACATGCAAATAATGCTGTATAACAGACTGTATTTATGTTATTCACATGTGAACAATGCTGTATAATAGACTGTATTTATGTTATTCACATGTGAATAATGCTGTATAATAGACTGTATTTATGTTATTCACATGTGAATAATGCTGTATAATAGACTGTATTTATGTTATTCACATGTAAATAATGCTGTATAATTGACTGTTTTTATATTATTCACATGTAAAAAATACCCAAGTGTTTATTTTGTATTGTGAGAGAACTGTGGTGCTCAATTTCCCTCAGGAATCAATAAAGTATACTTTCTATTTGTGAGACGTCTCTGTCTCGGGTTCCTCTTGGACCACCGGGGAAGGCACAACACTCTCTGGTGTGGGTTTTAATTTGCTTACACAAGTCTCTCTTGAGCTTTTCAGCTCTACTCACATACAATGTCTTTACTTGGCTTTTCAGCTCTTCGCACATACAATGTCTCTGGATGGCCTTCCAGCCCTCTCCTCCAGTGTCCTTCCTTCCGTGCTTCCCGGCTCCCCCCCCCCTCATGGTCTCTGACGCTGCTAATAAAGGAACAGGTGATTAGATAACTGGTTCCAGCTGAGCCATCCACTCACCTGTCTGCTGCTTCACGGCCGGCCCCCGCACACACCCCGCCCGCAGGGGACGCGCGACCACGCCCCCTCCACACTATTCTATTCTATTGTAAAGTGTCTTTAAAAGACACAGTCGTGTCCTGTCATTTTCCATCCGTACCCCACCCTTGGAGGTTGATGCCTCATATAAAAACAGCAGCAGCTATAATGCAGGGAGGCTCAGCTGGTGCATGGCCACATGTTTGATGTGTGCAGGCTGTGGAATATGGAAAAGCTCCTTTTATTGCAGGTTCTTCACTCGTCTTCAACGGAGAAAGCGAGTAGAAAATAATGCACTGTGCTCAGCGAGGCGTGTGCTTCCAAATGAATTAAAGAAACTTTCTATCCCCACAGATGAGAACTGCAACTGTTTTGATGGAGCTCAGAGATGAACATGCATGCCAGATGTGTGCGGCCGGAGAAGAAAAGGTAATTGCCGAGCATAATATGTAGGAAGCAGAAACTGAAGATGTGGAGGAGGAGAGAAATTAACTCCAAGGCACATGCTAAAATATTTCCTTTCAAAGCTAAATTGATCTGCCTTCAGGCATTGGGCTTTTATATTCCGCATTTTCTTTTAAAAGACAAAGCTTTCTTGTCAGTGTGTCACTGTGGGATCAATTAGTTTCTGAGTTCCTCCCTTTATCTGCACCCTGTTTCACTCTAATCCGGTGTCTCATCCACCAGTCAACAAATTGAACATTTTGGAAAATGGGGACCAACTAAGTCATCTTTCTTTAAAATGTGTGTAAAATAATTATGTCAAAATAAATTTGATTATGATAAAAACATTTTTATAATACTGTTTTTCAAAGACTATTTGTTTTTACCATTGTTTTTATACTGCATCTGTAAAGTAAAGTATTTTCCGGACACTTAAAATCCTTTTTTTCAAAGTGTGACCAGTAGATGGCAGTCACACATAAGAGGTAGATGTAGACTGCAATATGATTGCAATATGACTCAAGTAAACAACACCAACACTTTAAATGTTCCATTGAGAATATAGAACATTACACACGGCGCTCAAAAAATCTGTCAAAATGTTTTTAGTACAATTTTGGTAAGCTATGAAGCCACACCGCTTGATGGATTGTACTGTGCTTCAACAAAGGAGTATTATTGTGGTGTGTGTATAAGGTAAGACATTATCTGGTGTCCTGGGCATGACGTTAGAGTGCATCCGGCAGTGGAAGCTCCTCTGTGGGGTCTTGGGGAACTAGGAGGTTAACCCCTTTACTACTGTTACCCCAGGTGGCCCTTGGCAAAGGCCTAGTACCCGACTGCCCCCTAGCCAGGGATACGGTGAAGACCTCAATGGCGGAAGACGGTAGAAATAAGAACTACCACAACGGCTGCGATGGCCAAAGAAGGCTGCAGCAGAAAAGGGTCCCAGTCGTCTTGGACTCCATGCCACTGGACCCTGACCCGATTCTGTCAAGCATCGTGCGGTGACTGTCTGTGCACCAGTCTCCCCACTTTAAACAAAGTCACGCACAGGCATCCTCCATAAAGGGATACACCCCTACCAGGAGGATCATCATACTCGTTCAAGTGACCGCCGATGATGATGATGATGACATTATCTGGTGTTTTGTTTCGCAATATTATGCAAAATCAACTTTTCTTACCTTCTGGTACCTGCTGATGTGTATTTGGGATCTGCATAAGTTCTGAAAATGTGCGCGCTCCGCCTTTGTAGTCCATGAAGACACCGTAGTGGATAAGCTTCTTCTTTGTCTCTATCTTCTTGTTATGTGACATTCATCCTCCACTGTTGCCATTTCTAATATAAAGTAGTGTAAAGTTCTTACTTATATCTGTCAGTAAACTCACCATGAAAGCACTAAAACATACCGGTGTGGTGAGTTTACATTATTCACCCAAGGAACTTTAGTTATTAGAGAGTTCCGGTCGGACGGTTTTTTTACGGGACACATTTCGGGCGTTGTTGTTGCACTAGTGAGCCACGGATGAGGAGATGCTGCTCCGTTATTGATTGAAGTAAAGTGTGAATGTCATTAAAACAGTTAGCGCCATCTTTTGACACTTCTTCTACTCCCGTCCTTGCACGCTACACCGCTACAACAAAGATGACGCTGTCCAAGTGGAGGCACGTAAATAAGACTGCCCACAAAACGGTGCATCCTGAAGAGACTGTCAGAAAGTGAGTTGAAGATGATGAGTAAAACATCATCTATGCAACATTTTGAGCAAAGAACCAGCATTACATGTTATGTAGACCACAAGGAAGTCTTTAACACTTAGAAAATAATTATAATAACATGACTTCTTTAAAGGCCTACTGAAATGAAATTGTTTTATTTAAACGGGGATAGCAGATCCATTCTATGTGTCATACTTGATCATTTCGCAATATTGCCATATTTTTGCTGAAAGGATTTAGTAGAGAACATCGACGATAAAGTTGGCAACTTTTGGTCGCTGATAAAAAAGCCTTGCCTGTATCGGAAGTAGCGTGACGTCACAGGTTGAAAGTAGCGTGACGTCACAGGTTGAAAGGCTCCTCACATTTGCACATTGTTTACACCAGCAGCGAGAGCGATTCGGACCGAGAAAGCGACGATTACCCCATTAATTTGAGCAAGGATGAAAGATTTGTGGATGAGGAACGTCAGAGTGAAGGACTAAAGTGCTGTGCAGGACATATCTTTTTTCGCTCTGACCGTGACTTAGGTACAAGCTGGCTCATTGGATTCCACACTTTCTTCTTTTTCTATTGTGGATCACTGATTTGTATTTTAAACCACCTGGGATACTATATCCTCTTGAAAATGAGAGTCCAGAACGCAAAATGGACATTCACAGTGACTTTTATCTGCACGACAATACATCAGTGAGGCACGGAGCTAACGGGATAGCATCGTGCTTAAATGCAGATAGAAACAAAAGAAATAAGCCCCTGACTGGAAGGATAGACAGAAGATCAACAATACTACTATCAAGAGACACCGAACCAAACACTGGACCTGTAACCACACGGCTAATGCTGTGCCGCCTGTCGAAAACTAGCAATGCTGTTGCTAACGACGCCATTGAAGCTAAGTTAGCTAAGGGCCAAGATAAAAATATTAGCGCTCCACCTACGCCAGCCCTCATCTGCTCATCAACACCCGTGCTCACCTGCGTTCCAGCGATCGACGGCGCGACGAAGGACTTCACCCGATCATCGATGCGGTCGGCGGCTAGCGTCGGATAGCGCGTCTGCTATCCAACTCAAAGTCCTCCTGGTTGTGTTGCTGCAGCCGGCCGCTAATACACCGATCCCACCTACAGCTTTCTTCTTTGCAGTCTCCATTGTTCATTAAACAAATTGCAAAAGATTCACCAACACAGATGTCCAGAATACTGTGGAATTATGTGGTGAAAACAGAGCTGTTTGTATTGTGATACAATGTGTCCCAATACTTCCGGTTTAACCATTGACGTCACGCGCAAACGTCGTCATATCGAAACGTTTTCAGCCGGAAGTTTGCCGGGAAATGTAAAATGTCACTTTATAAGTTAACCCGGCCGTATTGGCATGTGTTGCAATGTTAAGATTTCATCATTGATATATAAACTATCAGACTGCGTGGTCGCTAGTAGTGGCTTTCAGTAGGCCTTTAAGGCGCCTTATAATCCGCTGCGCCTTATATAGGAAAATAAATAAAAAATAGACCATTCATCGGCAGCGTGCCTTATAATCCGGTGCGCCCTATGGTCTGGAAAATACGGAATTTAAACAATATGTTTGATATAACTGTGGTAGTTTGAAGATGGATCACACAGAGTTGTTTTTGGTTACTGTAACACGTCGTGTTGCGGAGTTCGCTGTGAACCGGAAGAAGCCGGCTGTTTAGCAGGATTTTGAGTTATTTTTATTCTATTTCCTATTTCTGGTTGTAGTAGAATTTCTGACCTTTGAACTATATTTTATGTCTGTCAAGAATGTGCGCTCATTTCATTTCTCTTCTATTGTGTGCCATTGAATGGACCGGGTGTGGGACAAAGTTGAATATGAAGTCGTGCCAACCTGCCTACAGAATGTTTTGATTGTCTAAGTAAGATGAAGGGATTCAAGGATGTTGCAAAACAAACATGTCAAAAACCACAAAGCCGTGACGCACAAGGAAAACAGACTGACGCACGAAGAAACAGATAAAACTGGCCAGGAGACCAGGACTCGAGAGAGATTGCTTTTTTGTGTGTCCTCCGGAGGACGTCTTTTTGTTTGCGGGGACAAAACAACCCAACTTATGCACTTTTGACTGTGAGTAAATAAACTTGTTGTACTAAATTCACTTTTGTTGCTGTTTAAAGGCCTACTGAAATGATTTTTTAAAATTTAAACGGGGATAGCAGATCCATTCTATGTGTCATACTTGATCATTTCGCGATATTGCCATATTTTTGCTGAAAGGATTTAGTAGAGAACATCGACGATAAAGTTCGCAACTTTTGCTCGCTGATAAAAAAAAGCCTTGCCTGTAGCGGAAGTAGCGTGACGTCACAGGAGCTAGTATTCCTCACAATTCCCCGTTGTTTACAATGGAGCGAGAGAGATTCGGACCGAGAAAGTGATGATTACCCCATTAATTTGAGCGAGGATGAAAGATTCGTAGATGAGGAACGTTACAGTGAAGGACTTGAGAGGCAGCGATGGACGTATCTTTTTTCGCTCTGAGCGTAACTTAGGTACAAGCTGGCTCATTGGATTCCACACTCTCTCCTTTTTCTATTGTGGATCACAGATTTGTATTTTAAACCACCTGGGATACTATATCCTCTTGAAAATGAGAGTCCAGAACGCCAAATGGACATTTAAAGTGCCTTTTATCTCCACGACAATACATCGGCGAAATGCTTTAGCTACGAGCTAACGTGATAGCATCGTGCTTTAACTGCATATAGAAACAAAAGAAATAAACCCCTGACTGGAAGTATAGATAGAAAATCAACAATACTATTAAACCGTGGACATGTAAATACACGGTTAATGCTTTCCAGGCTGGCGAAGGTTAACAATGCTGTGCTAACGACGCCATTGAAGCTAACTTAGCAACCGGACTGCACAGAGCTATGCTAAAAACATTAGCTCTCCACCTACGCCAGCCAGCCCTCATTTGCTCATCAACACCCGTGCTCACCTGCGTTCCAGCGATCGGCAGAAGGACGAAGGACTTCACCCGATGCGTTTGGCGGCCCGGAGACGTAGGAAGTCAAGGTGAAGTCGGCGGCTAGTGCGGCTAGCGCTCCAACAAAGTCCTCCTGGTTGTGTTGCTGTAGTCCACTGCTAATACACCGATCCCACCTACAACTGTCTTCTTCGCAGCCTTCATTGTTCATTAAAAAAATTGCAAAAGATGTCCAGAATACTGTGGAATTATGAAATGAAAACAGAGCTTTTTGTATAGGATTCTACGGGGTACCATAACTTCCGTTACTCGTACTTCGTCACGCGCATACGTCATCATACCGCGATGTTTCAGCCGGATATTTCCCGGGAATTTTAAAATGTCACTTTCTAAGTTAACCCGGCCGTATTGGCATGTGTTGCAATGTTAAGATTTCATCATTGATATATAAACTATCAGACTGCGTGGTCGCTAGTAGTGGCTTTCAGTAGGCCTTTAAGCTTTGGACAATCCACTACATGGTCTCTCTTTCTCTTCCTCACGCTCCGTCTCTCTCTGTCTCTCCGGGCTCCTCTCTCTTCTCCGGACCCTCACGCTGCTTAAATAAAGAGACAGGTGATTAGACAACCTGTTCCAGCTGGGTTGTCCACTCACCTGCAGCTGCTTTGTAGCCAGGAAGAAGATAAAAACTTAGAAACTTCTTCTCCATTAGACCTCATTGGAGTGTGTGAGTGGTCCTGGTGTTGTGGTCAGTGTGCATATAAACACAATCTAGATAATGTATCATTGCTCATCTTTGCTCATCAGATGATGAAAGGTCTTTTTTATTCCTGCTGTTGTTAAATTCAAGCGCTCATGAAAAATGCAAAGTGTGTTGTTTGGCATAAATCACGCCAGATGGCACGCGGTGTGACTTTAACCTTTTGTCAGCACATTAATTCCCCAGAGGAAATAATGGAGATACGGCAAACATAAGGGTTGAAGGTGATAATTAGTCATGATGAGTTAAAGATGGCCGCGTTTGGGGACAGAAAAGTAGACAAAGTGGACGCCAACAAGGTTCTTTCCGTCCCAGCACTCGCTCATGGCCGCCGCATTTTGTATTGGGTCATGTGATCAGTCACAGGAAGTCAAGTAAGGAGCTGAACATTTCCACAACACTTTGGAGAGTGTGTGTGGGAATTGTTGTGAGGTGAATGCTCCGACAATCCATCAAGCGGTGCGGCTTAATAGCTTACCTAAGTTTGTTGTTGCTTTTTAGGATCTTTTTTTTTGAACAGCCGTCATATTGCAGTCCACACGTATCTCTTAAGTGTGACTGCCATCATATTGGAGTTCACACGTATCTCTTATGTGTGACTGCCATCATATTGCAGTCCACACACGTATCTCTTATGTGTGACGGCCATCATATTGCAGTCCACACGTATCTCTAATGTGTGACGGCCATCATATTGCAGTCCACACGTATCTCTTATGTGTGACTGCCATCATATTGCAGTCCACATATCTCTTATGTGTGACTGCCATCATATTGCAGTCCACACGCATCTCTTATGTGTGACTGCCATCATATTGCAGATTACACGTATCTCTTATGTGTGACTGCCATCATATTGCAGTCCACACGTATCTCTAATGTGTGACTGCCATCATATTGCAGTCCACACGTATCCCTTATGTGTGACTGCCATCATATTGGAGTCCACACACGTATCTCTTATGTGTGACTGCCATCAAATTGCAGTCCACACGTATCTCTTAAGTGTGACTGCCATCATATTGGAGTCCACACGTATCTCTTATGTGTGACTGCCATCATATTGGAGTCCACACATATCTCTTATGTGTGACTGCCATCATATTGCAGTCTACACGTATCTCTTAAGTGTGACTGCCACCATATTGGAGTCCACACATATCTCTTATGTGCGACTGCCATCATATTGCAGTCCACACATATCTCTTATGTGTGACTGCCATCACATTGCAGTCCACACGTATCTCTTATGTGTGACTGCCGTCCACTGGTCACACTTATTACACCAAGTACCAAATAAAATTGCTTCGGGGTCGGTAAGCACAACCAGAATTAATCCGTACATTAGGCGCACCGGGTTCTAAGGCGCAATGACGATTTTTGAGAAGATGGAAAGATTTCAAATGTGCCTTATAGTCAGAAAAATTCGGTAAATGAGATAACGTAGTCAGTGCAAAATTACATCATTATTTGTTTCTGTGATTTTATATCGTTTGAGGATGATTCCCCGAGAGCAACAACACTTGAAAAACACTACATTTAAAATTTTACCGAACACACTGGATATGTTTGCACAAAGTATCGGATCGGTATCACTGATACCAGCCTGAATTATTGTCAGGTGTATTTATAACGACATGGCTTCCCACACTTGAAAAGGAAGGACTCGATGAGGCTCAGGATTTCACTCGTATTTCAGTTTATTAACTGGAATCTTGGAAGGTGAAAAACCTTTAAACACACAAGAATAAAAGCTTTTAAATAAAATACAGCATTTTGCAACAAACAAAGTAAGTACATTAACTCAGGTATTTTATAAAGGTAAGTACATTTTTAACATTAATTAATACACATTAACCAGCATTTCACTTAACTTAATTAACTTAGATTAATAAGGTAAATTAGGCATTAAATAAACAGAAATATAGTTCACATGTTAGAACCATCTACTTTTAAAGCAACGTGTTTTACCTTAAGTTTTAGCCTAAATTATTTTATACAGACTTTAGACATGAATTTCTACAACAAGTTTAACTTGACACTTCTCTATTAATTCATATGAAATCAAGCATTTTAAACCAATATTACTGTAGTTTTTAACATAAACACTTTTAACAGAAATACTATTTTTATACATGAATTAAATGTTTTACTTTGCCTTTTAATAAAGCAAAATCCACTCTCTATATTAATATACTTCAAATTACATTTACAAGGCTTTAAGCGCCCTAATTGCCCATTTCTTGTCTCTACAAGTAAAACAAATATTTGTGGTGAATAAGATAAAGAAAAGAAACAAAATAAGCACCAATTGTACCTTATTTAACAGTTCAATTATCTAAATAAACATTCTTCTGAAGTTGAGCTCTGCCATCAATCACAGCGCATAAACTTCAACAGTCGGATCATGATTAAACAGTCCAGTGGAAAGAGGTGAGCTCACCGGTAGTCCGTTTGGTTTGAGTCCTTTTTCCCATGCGTTTGTGAAGTGCTTTCGTGGTTTTAGTGATCGTCTCTGTCTCTGCTGCTCTCAGCTCCGTCCTGCACACTGAATGAAACGGGTGCATTTGTTTGCTTTGTCCTGTCTGCGCTGCTCATCAGTCTGATTGCGCTCACCTGCTGGAGAGCGCACCTGGTGAGGCGCGCCGCGGAGCAGCGCTTCTGCTGTGACGCGCATGCAGCGCTTCTGCTGTGACACGCATGCAGCGCTTCTGCTGTGACGCGCATGCAGCAGCACAGCCGCTGTCACACACACACCTTCAGCCGCACCTCCAGGCAGATCGCCGCAACACCTCCCACTCGATCTTTGCAGTGTAACCTGGAAAGATCGCACCTCTCAGGCGAGCTGGTCTCCCCTGACCTGATCCTCCGCCGGGATGAGGACGACAAGGCGTCGGACGTCTCGATGCAGTATGGTGCCCTGGAAGTCCTTCTCCTTAGACCTGGACTCTTTAACGACAGGGTTTGGAGTCTTCACCTGAACGCACCCACTTGGAGAGACTTTCACGTGGACATCTCGGACAATGCCTTTGGGATCTGCGTTCACACTGACAACTCTTGCTAGCTTGAACTGACCCCTCAGTGCATTTTGGTCGCAGAGCCACACTATGTCTCCAATGGCAGCATTTCTTTCAGCAGTATGCCATTTACTGCGGATGAACAGGTTTGGACCTGCGAGTTGGCTCCAGGACTTCCAAAAGTAGCTGACTTGCATTTGAATCTCTTGCAGCCTTTTGAAGGGGTAAGTTGTGTAGTCGAATGTTTTGAAATCTCCACTTTGTGTGGCTCGACCAAGCAACAGGGTGTTTGGAGTGATGTATTGGATGCCGTCCTCACGGCACTGGACTCTGGCGTCGATAGGCCTTTCGTTGGCAAGGTTGGCGGCCAGCTTGAGTACAGTCAGGAATTCACTGAAGGCAAGGCCTTCTCCTCTACCAAGGCTTTGTAGAGCTCTTTTGGTGATCTTGACAGCAGCTTCGGCGGCACCGTTTCGGTGAGGTGAATCGGCTGGAAGGATTCTCCACATCCAGTCGGTCCCATTCCTGGCAGCATATTCTTCTAGTGATCCTTTGTTTTGTCGTCTCAGGTAACTGTACATCTCTTCAAGGACAGGTTTTGCTCCAATAAAGTTCGTACCTGGATCGGACCAGATCTTCTGAGGATGGCCTCGGACAGAAGTGAACCTCTGGTAAGCAAGTAGAAAGCTCTCCGTTGTTAGCGTGTTTGCCAGTTCGACATGGTTGGCTCGGCTGGACATGCAGCAGAAGAGCACGCCCCATACTTTCATGCTCACCCTCCTCTTGACATCATCCTTCACTTGGTACGGTCCGAACAGGTCGACAGATGTGAATTGAAATGGTGCAGCCGGATTCGATCTCTCCTCAGGCAAGTTTCCCATTATTTGCTGGCAGGTCTTTGCTTTTGCTTTCTTGCACACGACACACTTGTCAACAACTTTTTGGGCAATAATTCTTCCTTTGATGACCCATGCTTTCTTTCGCATCCGCAGTGTAGTTCCTGCCACTCCTTCATGTCCCTCACTGTGTGCTTCCCGGGCTAGGAGGGTGGAGATCCAGGCCTGGAACGGTAGCAGGGGAACAGCTCTGTGGTCTTCTCTGAAGGTCTGGATCCTGCCACCACACATCAGGAGTCCGCTTGTTTGGTCCTTGTAAACAACCAGTCTGTCTGTTGTTGTGTTTGGAAAGTGTACGCCCTCCTGTGCTGCCAAGCATAGGTCTCTGAACACATCTTCTCTTTCGTTCACAGTGATGACACCAGATGAAGGTACTGCCTCCCACTTTTCTTTATCGCCGGGGCACAGGAATTTCTTTACTGCTCTCCAAGTCCATACTATTGTCCCGACCAGCCGTCTTAGATTGCTGAAGCGCCTTTCGTCCAGTAGCTTTTGGACTGCTGCTGCTGCAGGTGGTCTTCTGAATCTGGACTCTGTTTCTTGGACTCTTTTTGGGTCCTGTGCTTTCTGTTGACTTCGGGTGAGTACGGCGACAAATGTTTTCTTCTGTATTTTTGTGATATTGTCTCTTGCTTGTGCGGCGACGTCTTTGGCTGATTTCTTCGGCCACTCACTTTCAGGAAGTCGAAGGAACTTTGGACCTGACTGCCACTCGGATTCCTCAGTTAAGTCATTTGGACTGGCCCCTCTGGTTATGATATCTGCAATGTTCTCGGGCCCTGGAATCCACCACCAGTCTTGGACATTTGTGCTGCTTTGGATCTCGCCGACTCGGTTGGCAAAGAAGGTCTGGTAACCATAACTCTCCCGCTGGATTGCGCCTAGGACGGTCTGACTGTCGACGAGATGGTACCACTTCTCAACATCGATTCGGCAGTGTCTCTGGAAGTAGTTCTTCAACCGGGCGGCAAAGACTGCTCCACACATCTCCGCCTTCACAGGGTCACCCTTGTGGTCGAGAGGGGTCAGCTTGGCCTTAGATTCAACTAGCCTCACAACAACACCATGGCTGCAGCTCCAGCGTAGGTACAGCACAGCGCCATATGCGTGCTCACTGCCATCAGAGAAGGTGATGCCACTTGGTTTTGCACGTGGATTTGGTGGTGTCAGGGGTCTGGTGAATCTGAGTTGGCTCAGCTCTGCATAGTCTTCTAGGAGCTTTATGGCATCTTCTCTGAGTCCTTTGGACAAGGCGGCATCCCAGGTGTCTTCTATGCAGTACATGACTTTTGCTTCTTGAAAAGCTCTTCGGATGAGGATGGCTCCCTTCTGCTTTGCAGGAGCCACGAGGCTGAGTGGATCATAGAGACCAGAGACTTGGCTCAACAGTTCTCTTCTGGTGAATGGATCTGGGGTTTGTCTTCTTACTTCATCTCTCAGTAAGTCCTGACCAAGGCGCATTTTCCTCTTCTTCTTGGAGAAGTTCACTGCAACCATGACATGTAGTGTGTCATCCTCAATGGTGTAACCAAGGCCGAGGGCTTTGTTATCCTCTTCAGTGAGCTGGTTTGGCAGGATCATGGTCTTTGACTCCATCTTCTCACCTCTCGGCCCTTTCCTCCCACTTTGATCGGAGTAGACCCAGGGCTTCATGATGAATCCTCCAGCTTTAAGGATCTGTTCGATGTTGGATGTGAGGAGTTTGAGGTGCTGGAGGTTATTGTGAGAGGTCAGGATATCATCCACGTATGCATCTTCCTCTATCACACGTTTCTCTTCTTTGAAGTGTTTGAATGAAGGCAAGTTGGCGGTCTCTCTCATGGCGACTTGGGCTATGCAACCAGCAGGTTTGTCTCCCATGTTGACCCTTGTTATGGCGAAGTCTGCTATTTCAGCCTTTTCAGTGTCACGCCACAGGAACCTGTGCAGGTGGACCTCTCTCTCTTCCAACCAGACAGAGTTGTACATCTTGCGGATGTCACCGAGGGCAGCAAAGACACCAGCTCGGAACCTCAGTAGGACAGCTCTGATTGGGTTCAGGACGTCAGGACCTTTGATTAGTATGTCGTTCAAACTCAGGCCTCTGTACTTCTGGCTGCTGTTCCATACTAGCCTCACTGGGGTGGAGACTGAATGTGGATTTGGTGCAATCAGGTGACTTATGTACCACACTGGCCCAGTCCAACTCTGCAGAACCTCTTTGGATAGCTTCACTGCAGCTTTGCGATGAAGCATTTCATGGACTTGTGACATGTAGGCTGTCTTCAACTCCGGTTCCTTTGCCAGCTGCTTCTCTGTCCTGAGGAATGTGGCTTCAACCGCTCTCCTGTTGTTGGGTAGAGATGCTGGATCTTCTGTCCAGGGATACTTGGCATGCCAGTGGGGATCAGGGCTGTGATGGTCTCCATTCACATACATCAACCCGTTCTTCACTATCTCCATCTCTCTTTCTTCAGCCAGTGTCATTTCTTTTCCCCCGGGTTGGCAATTCCCACAGCGACATCCTCCACATCTTGGCTCACAAGCAGCTCCAATACTTTCCCACTTCCACCACTTCAGAAAGTCTCTGCTGCTAGTGGCTGTATTGGACTGGGTGTGGGGCTTGTCGGGAGACTGGCAGGAGATTGGATCTCTACAGATGAGTTCACTGTATTTGACTGCTGCAGTTCTCATGGATCTTGCGAAGTGTGTCTTTGATGTGTGGGCCATTAAGGTGACTTCTTCAAAGAGGTCCGGGTGTGTGCCTCCGATCGTCTTGCCGAGGGGGCCGTCCCAGAGCACAAGGTTGCCAACAGAACGAACCTTCTGGGGTACTAGCTGGCCTTCCTTGTGGCTGATCAGGAGTTGCACCTCTTTGGGTCTAGCAAGGTCTCTTAGGGGAACATCTGGGAAGATTTTCTGTAGCTTAATAGCTGGAACATGTCTGTGAAACTCTGCAATCTTATCAAGGCCATAGCAGATTAGTTGATGTGACCTGAGGGTCCCTCTCGGAGTGTTGACCCGAATCTTGAGGAGGTAGCGCTTAGTTGCAACAGACACCTTCATCCCTCCAACGCCGTAAACCACCAGTGTCACATCTTCACCTCTCAGGTTCAACTTGCTGGCAGCTCTATGTGTTATATAGTTCGTGTCTGATGCCAGGTCGATGAGGGTCCCAATTCTCTGTCCATCGTTGGCAGTGACATCAAAGAGCATCAGGATCACTGGATACTCATGCAAGCCATTTTCCTCTAGAAGACCTCTTTCAACTGCTGTGGTGTTGTATGCTCTGGATGTGACGTTGCAGAAGGTGTCTCGACACTGCTGCGCCAGCTCAGGGGTAAGCCTGGATAGGAAGTCTTTTTGAGCTTCGGTGTATCTTTTCCCCTCAGCTCTCACTGGACTGGATTTAGGTGTTCTTTGGGACTGGGGTCTGGCAACTGGACAGAGAAGGTAATGGTGTTGGTCTTTGCACTCTGGGTTCCCGCACAGATACGTGGTGTTTCTGCAGGGGTCGCTGCTGTGGACCTCGAGACATCTCTTGCAGGCACCGAGCTGTTGTGCTGCATCCCTCTTCTCCGATGGCTTTAGGTTGATCCTAAACCTTCTGCAGAAATAGAGTCTTCTTCTGTGCTTTGGGTCACCACAAATGATGCAGCCTGCTGTTTCACTGCTGGACTTGGCTGACTTTGTTCTGGCATACTTGATGAGCTTAGTCTGCTCCTTGGCGGGTTCAAAGACGTTACTCAGTTGATCTAGTTGCTCATATATAGATTCTTGGGACTTTAGGAATGTGATGAGCTTGTCGAAGCGGTTCTGGGGGTTAACAGTGTTTCCTCTGTCAGCAGCATAGGTGAGCCAGTCTTTCTTCAGAGTTTCTGGGAGTTTGCTCTCGATGGATCTAATCACCAGTGGGTTCTTTAAGGCGTCTGCATTATCCAGTTCGTTTAGATCATAAAGGGCCTTTTCCACAGTTTGGATGAGCTCTACGATTTTCCTTGGATGGCCGCTCCTGGCTGATGGTCTTGCTTGTAGCTCTTCTATGATCTCAAGAGCAATGCTGGCTTGGTTCCCAAACCGGTTTTCCAGGACTCTGAAGATCTCATCTGCTGAGCTGTACGTTGACAGACGTAGTTCCCTGGCCACCTTTTCATCAAGGCTATCCAGTAGTTGGAATTTCTTAACCTCTGAAGATCCGGTTGGTTCACCTTGCTTCTGCAGAGCCTCCCATTCCTTCCTCCATCTGTAGTAGTTTCGCTGGTTGCCGGCAAACTTTGGTAAGGCTGTGGCCTTTAGCTTTATCGCTGCCACTGGAGCTGAGCTGCGGGCTGAGATGGGCTGGGGTCCAGCGTCTTTCTTTATACTTGCTGCTTGGATGAGGGGGGCCTTCTGTGACACCAGCTTGGGAAGGACCACCTCGAGCTCTCTTAAACGGTAATCAAAGTCCTTTTTCTCGGCAAGCGGAGCCCAGTGGTTCCAGTTCTGGTGCGCTTCCTTTGCCTTGTCCACCAACTTCTGTAGGTGGGTCAGCATGAACTCACAAGCCTCCAGAGTTGTGTCTGGCTGGAAGGAGACGTTCCTGAATTCGGCCTCTGCAACTTGTAGAGCCAGGGAAAGTTCCTTTTCTCCATATGTGGTCCAGAGCGTCTCTCGGATTAGGAGTTTGACTTCTTTCGTCTTCTGCTCACATTCTTTCTCCGTCTTTGCTATGTCGGCTTTCTGGGGGTCGCTCAGCTCCTCAGCGTCTGCCATGTAAGCGGCTTCCACTTCTTCGTTTGCCTCGAAGACACGAGAGCTCTCTAGCATCAGCTTCTTGAAGTTCTCCTGTAACTCCTCCTTAGACATCTCTATGTAGGTTCTCGTAATGTTGTTGGCAAGGCGGGAGAACTGTCTCTTAGCTGTGGTCCTCTCCACTTTCAGTTCATCTGTTGGCTTTGGATCAGCCATCTTGCTCTCTTTGGCTGACAGACAGCAGTCTTTGTCCTCCAGGCCCCAGGTGGAGTGTCCTCCCTCTCGGTGGTGGCCGCAAGTGGAGTCTTTTGCTGGTCACAGACGGTTTTTCACTGTCAGGTGTATTTATAACGACATGGCTTCCCACACTTGAAAAGGAAGGACTCGATGAGGCTCAGGATTTCACTCGTATTTCAGTTTATTAACTGGAATCTTGGAAGGTGAAAAACCTTTAAACACACAAGAATAAAAGCTTTTAAATAAAATACAGCATTTTGCAACAAACAAAGTAAGTACATTAACTCAGGTATTTTATAAAGGTAAGTACATTTTTAACATTAATTAATACACATTAACCAGCATTTCACTTAACTTAATTAACTTAGATTAATAAGGTAAATTAGGCATTAAATAAACAGAAATATAGTTCACATGTTAGAACCATCTACTTTTAAAGCAACGTGTTTTACCTTAAGTTTTAGCCTAAATTATTTTATACAGACTTTAGACATGAATTTCTACAACAAGTTTAACTTGACACTTCTCTATTAATTCATATGAAATCAAGCATTTTAAACCAATATTACTGTAGTTTTTAACATAAACACTTTTAACAGAAATACTATTTTTATACATGAATTAAATGTTTTACTTTGCCTTTTAATAAAGCAAAATCCACTCTCTATATTAATATACTTCAAATTACATTTACAAGGCTTTAAGCGCCCTAATTGCCCATTTCTTGTCTCTACAAGTAAAACAAATATTTGTGGTGAATAAGATAAAGAAAAGAAACAAAATAAGCACCAATTGTACCTTATTTAACAGTTCAATTATCTAAATAAACATTCTTCTGAAGTTGAGCTCTGCCATCAATCACAGCGCATAAACTTCAACAGTCGGATCATGATTAAACAGTCCAGTGGAAAGAGGTGAGCTCACCGGTAGTCCGTTTGGTTTGAGTCCTTTTTCCCATGCGTTTGTGAAGTGCTTTCGTGGTTTTAGTGATCGTCTCTGTCTCTGCTGCTCTCAGCTCCGTCCTGCACACTGAATGAAACGGGTGCATTTGTTTGCTTTGTCCTGTCTGCGCTGCTCATCAGTCTGATTGCGCTCACCTGCTGGAGAGCGCACCTGGTGAGGCGCGCCGCGGAGCAGCGCTTCTGCTGTGACGCGCATGCAGCGCTTCTGCTGTGACACGCATGTAGCAGCACAGCCGCTGTCACACACACACCTTCAGCCGCACCTCCAGGCAGATCGCCGCAACAATTATATCATGTACTAGTATGCTTAAAAAACATGCTCATTGTAGCCATTAAACCTTTTCGCATGTCAAACGCTTTGTCCAGCCGAAAACAACGCAAGCACAGAGCATTTTTATTCGATAAAGACTAACTGGCGCCTAGTACCCATTAAGAACAGATCCTGGCTTGACCATCACGCATATTAATGAGCTGGACATGAGCCAGACGTGTCGTCATTTAAATCCAAGCAATTGGTGCCATTTTGGGGTCCTTATGCACACACCATAATAATATGTGAAGCACAGTACGTCTGACTACCATAGCCGTAATGCTCCGACAATCCATCAAGCGGTGCGGCTTCGTAGCTTACGAAAGTCGTATTAAAACATTTTGACAGATTTTGACCCCCCACCTCAAGCCAAGACCAAGACCCCCCACGCCAAGACCAAGACCAAGACCCCCCACGCCAAGACCCCCCATGCCAAGACCCCCCAAGCCAAGACCAAGCATTGCCATGCCAAGACCCTCCAAGCAACCAAGACCCTCGCCAAGACCAAGACCCTCGCCAAGACCAAGACCAACCATGCCAAGACCAAGATCAAGACCAAGACCCCCCCATGCCAAGCTTCGCCGCCTGACGCGCCACGCCAAGCTTCGCCGCCTGCCATGATGACGACGCGCCTGCCTCCTCGTCTGCCACGGAGGTGGCCACTGCCTGGTCGTCCGCCACGCCAAGTGCGCCCACCTCATCGTCGGCCACGCATGTGGCCCTTTCCGGGCCGCCCACCTCGCCTGTGGCATAGTCAGGTGGCGGCGGCGTTCCACTCGCCGCCGCCACCTGACTATGCCTCGGTGGATTCGGGGCCACTTGGCCTGGCGACCCACCGCCATGTCCCCCTCCCGCCCTCCCATGACTCTTGATCCTGTTTTTTGTTTTTTGGACATCTGGGATCTGTCCGTAAGGGGGGGGGGGGGGGGGGGGGGGTTCTGTCATGTCTGTTCATGTTTTTGTTTTGGCCATGTGTTTGTTTTTTGGACTCATTTTTAGTTCCTGGTTGCACTTCCTTGTTTTGTTGGTTTCCATGGTCACCCATTAGTTTTCACCTGTCATGTCACGCACCTGTTTCACGTTTTGAGTCACGCACCTGTTGTTAATCATGTCTGTGTTATTTAAGTCGCCAAGTGCCGCCAGTCGCAGCGCCACACCGCCAAGTGCCGCCAAGTGCCGCCAGTCGCAGCGCCACGCCGCCAAGACCAAGACACCCCAAGCCAAGACCAAGACCCCCCACGCCAAGACCAAGACCAAGACACCCCAAGCCAAGACCAAGACCCCCTACGCCAAGACCAAGACCCCCCACGCCAAGACCCCCCACGCCAAGACCAAGCATCGCCATGCCAAGACCCTCCAAGCAACTAAGACCCTCGCCAAGACCAAGACCCTCGCCAAGACCAAGACCAACCATGCCAAGACCAAGATCAAGACCAAGACCCCCCACGCCAAGCTTCGCCGCCTGACGCGCCACGCCGAGCTTCGCCGCCTGTCATGATGACGACGCGCCTGCCTCCTCGTCTGCCACGGAGGTGGCCACTGCCTGGTCGTCCGCCACGCCAAGTGCGCCCACCTCATCGTCGGCCACGCATGTGGCCCTTCCTGGGCCGCCCACCTCACCTGTGGCGGCGGCGTTCCACTCGCCGCCGCCACCTGACTATGCCTCGGTGGATTCGGGGCCACTTGGCCTGGCGACCCACCGCCATGTCCCCCTCCCGCCCTCCCATGACTCTTGATCCTGTTTTTTGGACATCTGGGATCTGTCCATAAGGGGGGGGGGGGGGGGGGGGTTCTGTCATGTCTGTTCATGTTTTTGTTTTGGCCATGTGTTTGTTTTTTGGACTCATTTTTAGTTCCTGGTTGCACTTCCTTGTTTTGTTGGTTTCCATGGTCACCCATTAGTTTTCACCTGTCATGTCACGCACCTGTTTCACGTTTTGAGTCACGCACCTGTTGTTAATCATGTCTGTGTTATTTAAGTCTTTCTTTCTGTTCTCTCGTCCTGCCTGCATTGTCTTTGTCACACCAGTTCATGTCTCTTGCTGACCAAGTCAGTTTTCAAAGTCCATGTCATAGCTTCTGCTAACTAGCAGCTTCATTTGTGTTTTAGGCACGCTTGCCTTTTTTGTTGTATTTTTGTGGTTATGGTAGTGAGTTATTTATGTGAAATCAATCCAAGCCTACCTTCACGCTGTCGTCCGGAGCCGTCTTTGCACTGGAAGAACAAGCTGCGACCTTCCCTTCTTGACAAGATCTTGTCTTTGCAGTCTATTCAGTTTAATATAAGTTGAGGAGGATTTGCAAATCATTGTATTCTCTTTTTATTTACCATTTACACAACGTGACAACTTCACTGCTTTTGGCTTTGGTAGAAAGCCAGGACATGTTAAAGTCATGCTGTGTATGTTAATGTAAAACGTGCCTGGAGTTTGATAAAGTCAATAAAGTGTTGAATGCTCAGCATGCCAGACTACATTTCTATCTTGATTACTCTCACTGTCCTATATAAAATATGTTGATCAAAAAATGACTGGAATACTAAAAACTATGTACGGTGTGCTTTTGAACTTTGATCCACACGGCTTTAGGTCAGGAGAAGGGAACCAAATAATTCAGAAGAAATACGCCGTAAAGCTGCCTCGCGCATAAATCACACAAGTCTTTGCCTTGGTAATACGACTACCAACAATTTAACAGAGAAAGCAAAAATATGTTTTATTTGTATTCTAGTTTGGGTTGTACAGTATACCGTTACTAGTATAGCACCACAATGCTAATTAATCATATTCGGTACTATACCGCCTCTAAAAAGTACCGTCTCGCAACCCCCACCCCTCTGTCGTCGTCACGTGGTGACATTGCTGGTTTTACGAGCAGAGGAGCATGTTCGGCAGTGCGCACACAAGCCAACATCTGTTCTAAATGGGTCATAGGCGACATTTAGCCTTTCTCAAATAAAACTCCCCTATGCTTGGGTGGTTTTCAGCTGTGTGAACCGTTCAAATCGCGAAAATACTAAACATTTCTTTAGAGTTCCTCGAAAGGTCATCAAAAAGGGCGAAAGATTTTAAGAGTTTACGAAACGACATTGAGGAAAAATGGTGTGCATTCCGCATGTTGTCCGCATTCTGGAGGGTTAGACTTGCTGTTGAAGCACTAAAAACGACAGGTGCAACAAAGGTGACGGGGAAAAGACGCTGTCGAAGTGGAGGCACGTAAATAACAGCGTCCTAAAGAGCAAGCGACTTGAAAATGATGTGTAAAACATCATCTATGTAACATTTTGAGCAAAGAACCACCATGACATGTTATGTAGACCACAAGGAAGTCTTTTATATGTCGAAGAAATATGGAGGGTTGAGGGTTCCAGGTTCGATCCCCGCTTCCGCCATCCTAGTCACTGCCGTTGTGTCCTTGGGCAAGACACTTTACCCACCTGCTCTCAGTGCCACCCACACTGCTTTAAATGTAATTTAGATAATGGCTTTCACTATGTAAGTCGCTTTGAGTCACTAGAGAAAAGCGCTATATAAATATAATTCTCTCTTCTCTCTCCCTCCAATGTGACCCTTTTAATGCACCTCATACTCTTGTGCGCCTTTGTATGAATATAGATTGAATAAATCCGCTCATCAGCACTGTGCCTTATAATCCGGTGCGCCCTACGGTCAGAAAAATACTGTACTAGAACTAAAGTTGCTCCAAAATGTATTTCCATACTTTTCGGTACATTTCGGTACTTTTCTAAATAAAAGTGACAACAAACATTTGCATTATTGGCTTTATTTCAGGGTACATGAAACATATGTTTATTATTGTAATTTAGTCCTTCAATAAAATAGTGAACATACTAGACAACTTGTCTTTTAGTAGTAAGTAAACAAACAAAGACTCCTAATTAGTCTGCTGATGTATGCGGTAACCATACTTGCCAACCTTGAGACCTCCAATATCGGGAGGTCGGGGGTGGGGGGTGGGTGGTTGGGGGCGGGGGGTGTGGTTATTTACAGCTAGAATTCACCAACTCGAGTATTTCATATATATTTCATATCAATATATATATGTGTATGAAATACTTGACTTTCAGTGAATTCTACCTATATATATATATATATATATATATATATATATATATATATATATATATATATATATATATATATATATATATATATATATATATATATATATATATATATATATATTTATTTATTTTATTTACATAGAAATAAAAAAACAAAACTTGAATTTCAGTGTTCCGGTGGCTATCCATTAGATGGCAGAATTGTCCTGTTTAACTTCTCCGTTCATGATGAGTATATCATTTCGGCCACCGTGTTCAATGGAGAAGTCTGTTCTACAAAATTTACAGGCAACATACACCTTCCCCTTCCAACTGTCCTGGATGAACTGAAATTCTTGTTTCCATTCGTTTTGGAACTTGCAAGCGTATTTCTTCATCTTGCTCGTCGACGGCGTCGCCATGTCTGTAACTTCCTCGTTCTTCTGCTTCGTCTCCTTGTTGTGTGCGCAGTTGTGCACTCTACTCTCTAAAAGCCCTAGATGTTATGACGTCATTGGGCAGTGATGGAACGAGATATTTTCCATATATCCATATTTAAGTGTTACTTCTTTCTAAAAACTCCTATAGTCATATTTACATCAGCTAATGTCTCGTGTGGTACAAAGTGCTTGGATTCGAGTGTCCTTGAGTAGACAGGCAGAGCGCTGTTGAGACTGCCATAACATTCCTGAGATAACGAGCACAGGGGAGACCGAGCTAGACCGATCTGGACCGGGCTAGGGAACGCTTGGGTGCTGGATTGGTCTCATTATTGCCAAAGCTTTGACAATAAACAACGAAATACCAACTACTGCTTTTGGTGGTCAATTTAACATCAGCCTATTTGCCATTAAAAGAACTTGGGAGTGGACAGCAGACTTTGACTTCCTTGGGAGGAAGAGCTGTCGACGCAACAATTTGGGGGCTTCGTCCGAGATGGCACGCTGTTGATCGATGACTTCTTGCAATCTTCTGGACAGACTCAATTGGCCAATTCAAGGTGAGCAGAACCTTTCTTTTTAGATAAAATCTGCGTTAGGAGTCTGTCCTGAAGTCTGTAAGTCAAACACTATATTGTACCCCAGACGCAGAGTTGTGATTTCGATAGATTGATTGCATTTTTGCCGAGCCTGCCATTGCATTAAAATTGTAAATAAGTGGTCAACTCACGGCATTGTGTCTCGATTACCGTGACGGGCAGTTTCATTGACGAGTGAACTAATAGTTGGGTGTGGCTCACCCTGGGTAGTTGGTCGCCGCCTAAAAGAGCAACGGGGTGATAGATCCCAGTGTGATAAGACACTAAAACTAAGGAAGCGGGTTGATAGATCCCAGTGTGATAAGACACTAAAACTAAGGAAGCGGGTTGATAGATCCCAGTGTGATAAGACACTAAAACTAAGGAAGCGGGTTGATAGATCCCAGTGTGATAAGACACTAAAACTAAGGAAGCGGGTGATAGATCCCAGTGTGATAAGACACTGAAACTAAGGAAGCGGGTTGATAGATCCCTTTGCGTTGAGGGCACTAAAATTAAGAAAATATAGACACAATGGCCTTGGAGTGTGCAACTCACGGCATTGTGTCTCGATTACCGTGACGGGCAGTTTCATTGACGAGTGAACTAATAGTTGGGTGTGGCTCACCCTGGGTAGTTGGTCGCCGCCTAAAAGAGCAACGGGGTGATAGATCCCAGTGTGATAAGACACTAAAACTAAGGAAGCGGGTCGATAGATCCCAGTGTGATAAGACACTAAAACTAAGGAAGCGGGTTGATAGATCCCAGTGTGATAAGACACTAAAACTAAGGAAGCGGGTTGATAGATCCCAGTGTGATAAGACACTAAAACTAAGGAAGCGGGTTGATAGATCCCTTTGCGTTGAGGGCACTAAAATTAAGAAAATATAGACACAATGGCCTTGGAGTGTGACAAACAGAAATGTGATGGCGGCGGGGCAAAATGTGATGATTGGCTACCGTTCAATGATCAATTGAATGGACGGTTGTCGACAATGGAACTAGCAGGTAGAGAAAAAAAAAAAAAAAGAAAAAAAAGGAGAACGTTCCTTGAAAGGGTTAAGAGGGAGTTTACAATACTCGAAAAGTCGTGAACTCAAACGTCTGGTAAAATAAAATACAAAATAAATTAAAAAAAAGTAACTGGAAGTTTTATGGTAAAGTGAAACGCAGAGATAAGGGTAGGTGCAGCTTTTTCTTGTGTGTGTGTGTGTGTGTGTGTGTGTGTGTGTGTGTGTGTGTGTGTGTGTGTGTGTGTGTGTGTGTGTGTGTGTGTGCTGCAGGTTGCGCATGCTCGTGTGTGTGCGTAAGCGCTTGCTTGCTCATGTGCTTACATGTGTGTGTGTGTGTGTGTGTGTGTGTGCGCGCGCTGGTGAAAATGGAACACTCAAGGAGAGAATTTAAGAGTTTGGCGTATGATAAAAGTAAACGGGGATTACGTGGAAAAACGAAATGCAGCAAAAGAAACGATGATTAATGACAGAATGAACTGATTGGTTTTTTGTCTGCCGCGCATGCGCAAGACAATTCAAACGACCCGCCCAGACTTTGACTGACACCGCCCCCTACTCCAGTGACAAGAGAAGGAGGTATTAACACGCCCCCTCTAAGATTGATCTTGCCTCCGAAAATTAACCCCTTCTACACGTCTGTCCATTTTCCTACGGCAGACATTTTTGACAAATGACATTAACAATAGGGGAAAAGGATGTTTATAACCTTACGTTACGTGAATGGTTTCTAGGACAACAGAAAATAGAAACATTGTGTGAAGTGTAAGGAAGAGTTAGGGAACAGGAGGTTGTTTGTAAAGGAAAACGAAAGTGAAAGAAAGATGAGAAAGTGACAAATGAAGGTATTCGTAAATGGTATGCTGTTGATTGTGGTTAGCTGCAAGTTTGTTTATTTGTTTGTTTGTTGTTTGAGTGAAATGGGAAGAAATCAATAGGAATAATTAGATGCAAAATGGAATAAAACTATGAGTGCGATAGAAAATGAATGAATAAATGAAATAAGTTTATTTCGGTCATATAATCAACCATCAACCATCAACCATCAATCAATCAATGTTTATCTATATAGCCCTAAATCACAAGTGTCTCAAAGGGCTGTACAAGCCACAACGACATCGGCCTATCCTATACATTCACTGAACATTAAATTACCTGGAACATCAACGTTAAAAGAGAAAGTATTAACCGCTTATTTTGCAAGTCTGACCATTTTCCTCCAGCAGAGGGCGGTGCATACCAGACATTTTTGACACATGACAATTATAGGGGCCTACTTTAATATAAGTCTCTTGCCGATGCATACATGCAAGCCATTGTTGACCTTGTTTTCCCACCTGTACCTCCGGGAGGGAACCTTTGGCCAAACACTTTGGACAAAGTTAACCCTGATATACACGGTGCCAAAAACAATATATGGCAGGACATTTTATTCATCCCATGGAAAATAGGGCTAATGACAGAGCAACAAGGAAACGACTACTTAAATTACAGATCGCTGAAGATAAAAGGTTAAAAGAACCAAAAGGTCAAAGATCAGCTAGAGTATATTCGGCAGTAGGTGACCTTGCTTTTGAGTTCCAACAGGTGGAGGAAAGAATCCTCAACAGACGTGCGGTTGGACTCGGGTGGTGGACAACACGATGCTTCAAAGCCAGTCTGGGGTAGACACTGTTTCAGCTGTGACCAGCCTGGTCACTGGAGTAGTGACTGTCCGAACATTTCCGAACAGGAAAGGTTCCGTCGTGCCAACAAACGAACACGAAGGCGTGTAAGAGGACGCCCACATCAGGAGCCGCAGCAGGAAGTACAGACAGGACCCCTGCTGGACATGAGTGTCAACGGACAATTTTATCAGCCACCCATTCGATTCTGAATGCAGAGGTACCAAAAAAAAACTGTGTGCTTCCTCTTTAAAGGTCGAAGGCTTCGCTGGGGTCACAAGAAGGTTACCTGTCACCAAACCACTTCCGGTTCAGATTGCTGGACCTCCTTTACAGACTGTACCCTGACATTCAAATCGCAAAGAAGGAACATTCCTGGTGTTACCTGACGGCTGAACCACCCAGCTGCGACACCACTACCAAGCATACCACAGCCTGAAACAACAGGAATGGCTCTAACGGTGAAAACCCTGACTGACTGAGATGCTTCCGTGTGTTCTGCCACCCGACTCGCCATATGTTATGATTATTTATATATGTTGGAACTCAAGGTGTGGCTGCTCATGTTGACCTATCTTTGCAACAGCTAGCATGGTATAAGATGGACACAATAGTGTCCCACATTGTTCCCTTGCTCTCTGTCTCGCCTACAAAACCAAAGAACTTAGGTGCAATGATAAGACACGGCGTAGCTGCCAAACATTACACCGACACCCAAATACCACATTTTCAATTGTTTAGGTTTAGCCCATGGTTATGTTAAACACATAATTATGGGCTGCACTTTAGACACCTGTAGGCTATGAGGAGCTAGCAGCTACACAACAGCTGAGCTAAAACGACACATTACACATTTAAGCATATCAAATAATTATAGTTGCTCATTACATACACAAAGTTGCCATGGCAGAAGTCTGATAGAAAGTATTCAGTAACAAACGTGTCCGCATCATTCAACTTTCTACAACATGAGCTTGACTTAATGAATTATTGGGGCTACCAGGTGTGGTAAAATTTCAAAATACTATTGCTAAAGCATTCGCCACAAGGGTAGTATTTTTCTAGTATTGGTGACAATATAAATATAAGCATATTTGTTACTTTCACCATATTGAATAAGTTACATAAAAGTTAGGGTTTAGTTGAGTTTGAGTTATTTGTGATATCGCTAAGGGGTCCCCTACCCTAACAACACCCCCCAGTGGACCATAGAGGCTAAAGAGACTTTCATTGACCTCAAACATGACCTGTCCTCCGCTACTTGACTATTAGCTGACCTTTTTCTTAGATGTTTCTGAAAGTGATAGTATGACTAACACAGTCCTTTTTTCAGAAACAAAAGGGGGTGAGTGAGGGTGGATACAGACTCCTTGGAACAAAATCGACAATCATCCGACTCTGACACATTCCATAGTTTTAACGTTTTTACCGTGGGTAAGAAGTTAGAACTAATTTTAATTTGAAAATAACGATTTTACACATCGATAGTAGTTTAATAGATCAAATTTAGAAAATGGAGGAGGTGAGGGTGAACCAGGTATAGTCTTTGATTTCACTGATATGATCAATACGGTACAAGGGAAAAGGTACGTACTGACTTGTGTTGACAATCACAGTGGTTGGCCGGAAGCAACAACAACCTCAAAAGAGGATGCAATATCAGTAATTAAATGACTTGTGAATGACCTAGTACCCCGACATGGTTTCCCCAAAAAGATTAGGTCAGACAATGGCAACCATTAAAAAAATACTCACTTAGCCTTGGTCGAAAAGGCTTTCGGACTAGAACACAGGTTTGGGGTACCATCCTGAGTCCCAAGGCAAGGTTGAAAGGATGGACCAGAACATAAAAAACTAATTGGCTAAAATCTGTGCACAGACCAAATTTAATTGGATTGGCATGTTGCAATTAGTGTTAATGATCATTCGAAGGTCCGTGAATAAAACTGTTTTACCGCCCTTTGAGTTTTTCACCCTATGAGCTGCATACAGGTCAGCCATTCCAAGGACCAGCAGCCCCCATGGAAGGAGGACTCAGTGTAAAACCAAAATGGTATTTTACACAAAAAATTGCAGAATTTGTGTGCCAGTTCTTCTGTACAGATTCCCTTCCGCCCGCTGAGAGGGTCAAGATCAAGGTCATCAAACGCAAGTGGATGGAGCTCAGGTGGACTGGTCCCTTCAAGGTCGTGGAACGGACGTCCCACGCCCTTCGACTGGCTGGTGGAGGGGACACCTGGTACCACCTCTCCCTCTGCACTACAGCTGAAGAACCTGACAGATTACCAGCGGATGTCATTGCTGACATCGCCACAACATCTGCCCCACAGCCCAGGAGACGAGAGAGATTTTCTACCTACATTACTCTTTTCAACTTCTATATTGTATATCCTTGTGTGAGACCAATCCAGTATGCTAAATGTTTCTTAGTTTTTCTTGCTTGTTTGCAGCATAACTATCTGTGTCGTTACATTAAGTGAAAAGTTTGATGTTTATCCCCGTTTTGTTACCTAAATGACTCTGATATTGATAGACGAAAGGCAGGATGTTGCACCCGGTAGTGTTCCCTGACGGACTGGTGCTTGGGCGTGTTCTACTGTCTTTGTGTCTCAGTTCATCCTTCCTGACGACAGTGACTGACAAGTGTCTAAGAACATACAGCGGACTTTAAATAGACTGGGTCAAAGGGGATAGCAAGACTTATTTTTTGACCTGTGCAGTGTGATTAATTACGGGGGACACAATAGCTATTACCGTGGTAATAACCTCTATATTTGTTACGACTCAACCCTGAACCATTGGTGTCGGATGCAGACAACATACTCTGGTAAGTTGTGCCCATCTTCCCTTTTATGTTGTTTTGGGGCTTGACCTGACTGATACAGACGCTAAAGGAATTATTAAAATTAATGTCCTTGAGAGGGCGTTAACTACCTCTACACCCTCTGTAGCACCTAAAGTACCACCCCACCTCGGTGGTGTTTCAAAGGCTCACATCCGTGCGTGCTAATGACATCACCACCGAAGGCCTGGTAACTTTGACCTTTGACCTTAGGAGCGGGTGCAGACAACCTGTGGCTCAGGTGGATGCCAAAACCTGGGTGACTGTGTTGCTTCTTCCGCTGGACGTCCCTTTTCCCACACTTAACCCGCCCCTTTTAAGTTGACTGACATGTGTACCCTTCTGTTGACAATGCCACCCGACTTCTTCCCTTTGTGGCCCAAAAGCTGAATTACACGCGTTTTCAAATTACAGGACCCTCTCCGTCCCCCAACAAATTGGGTGACATCAACCATTACTGGTGCACCACACTGATAGATGGCTCTAGGATAGGCCCTTAGGCACGAGCTGACTTATTCTGGTGTTGTGGGAAGCACAGATTGTACATTAGAATCCCGACGTCAGCCGTTGGGCTTTGTGCTATGGTTAGACTGGTGACCCCACTCACCAAATTAACATCCCTTGGAACTCCGGTTTCAGCGGCCTCTCTAACTCCCCGCCGCCGTTGAGACTAACCAACCTGACTTGTGACGCCGTTGAGGGACTTGCTGAACAACTTGCCCCGACCTTCATTCCTAACAACACTACCCCCGATGGCTCAGTTCAGAGGGCCTTAAAGGGCCTCCAGGCCCTGTCTAGGGACACATTAGGCAGGTGGACTGACCTAATTAAGTCTGTCTTGGTCTCCATTCGGAGCTTTTTTGGCCATCATAGCCTCATGCGGTTGCTTTATCGCCCCTTGGGCTAAGTGTCACTAAAGGGGGTCTAGCAAAGTGGTGACTTTAAGACTTTCGAGAATTGTTGGTTTACTTCCCTGACCATGATGACATTGACGTGGACTCCCTCCATCTATCTCCCATGTAAATAAGCGGTTGTTTTATTGCTAGCTTGCTCAAGGAAAAAAAAACAGCACCTACTTTAATGTGGGGCGTGCTTTAGAAGTGTTTAACTAGTAGTAAAAGATCTTATAAGAAGATCTTAAAGGGGGAGTGATGGAACGAGATATTTTCCATATATCCATATTTAAGTGTTACTTCTTTCTAAAAACTCCTATAGTCATATTTACATCAGCTAATGTCTCGTGTGGTACAAAGTGCTTGGATTCGAGTGTCCTTGAGTAGACAGGCAGAGCGCTGTTGAGACTGCCATAACATTCCTGAGATAACGAGCACAGGGGAGACCGAGCTAGACCGATCTGGACCGGGCTAGGGAACGCTTGGGTGCTGGATTGGTCTCATTATTGCCAAAGCTTTGACAATAAACAACGAAATACCAACTACTGCTTTTGGTGGTCAATTTAACATCAGCATATTTGCCATTAAAAGAACTTGGGAGTGGACAGCAGACTTTGACTTCCTTGGGAGGAAGAGCTGTCGAGCAAGGCTGTTTATATTGTGGGAAAGCGGACCTGAGAACAGGCTGTCCCCACTCAGTCTCAGGTCCGCATTGAGCTGGAGGGGGCGTGGCCTCCAGCTCCGGCTGAATACCGGGAGTTTGTCGGGAGAAAATCTCTGCCGGGAGGTTGTCGGGAGAGGCGCTGAATACCGGGATTCTCCCGCTAAAACCGGGAGAATTGGCAAGTATGGCAGTAACATATTGTGTCATTTATACACCTATTATTTTGTACGCATTATGAGGGACAAACTGTAAAAATGCATTATTAATCTACTTGTTCATTTACTGTTAATATCTGCTTATTTTCTCTTTTAACATGTTCTATCTACACTTCTGTTCAAATGTAATAATCACTTATTCTTCTCTTCTTTCATACTTGACATTAGTTTTGGATGATACCACACATTTAGGTATGGATGTGATACCAAGTAGTTACAGGATCATACATTGGTCATATTCAAAGTCCTCATGTGTCCAGGGACGTATTTACTGACTTTATAAATGTGGAAGGGGATGTAGGTTGGAGTAAAGGTCAGCGCCGCTGTCCAGGGTGCTGAAAACAGCGCGCCATCAGACGGGGGCGTGGCATGTGCTGACCGAGAGACACAGCTGGCAGATGATTAGTTTGCGCAGGTGGTACGTGTTAAACTAATCATCTGTTGTCTTTAACAGTGAGCGGCCGGGTGCGGGAGGAGGAAGTTGGGAGAGAGACTGAAAAGTAAAAAAAAAAAAGAGCAGAGTATTTGATGGTGGTGTTGAAAAACATTAACAAACTATTGTAAACTCTATGCGCTTGGTCACTTTGACGTGCATCTGTGCAACCGCAAGACTGCAACTTCTACAAGTTAAAGGCAACAGATGATTAGTTTAACACGTACCACCTGCGCAAACTAATCATCTGCCAGCTGTGTCTCTCCGTCAGCACATGCCACGCCCCGTCTGATGGCGCGCTGTTTTCAGCACCCTGGACAGCGGCGCTGACCTTTACTCCAACCTACATCCCCTTCCACATTTATAAAGTCAGGAAATACGTCCCTGGACACATGAGGACTTTGAATATGACCAATGTATGATCCTGGAACTACTTGGTATCGGATCCATGTGTGGTATCATCCAAAACTAATGTCATGTATCAAAGAAGAGAAGAATAAGTGATTATTACATTTGAACAGAAGTGTAGATAGAACATGTTCAAACAGAAAATAAGCAGATATTAACAGTAAATGAACAAGTACATTAATAATCCATTTTTACAGTTTGTCCCTCATATTGTAGACAAAATAATAGGTAGATAAATGACACAATATGCTATATCAGGGGTCACCAACGCGGTGCCCGCGGGCACCAGGTCGCCCGTAAGGACCAGATGAGTAGCCCGCTGGCCTGTTCTAAAAATAGCTCAAATAGCAGCACTTACCAGTGAGCTGCCTCGATTTTTTAAATGTTATTTATTTACTAGCAAGCTGGTCTCGCTTTGCTCGACATTTTTAATTCTAAGAGACAAAACTCAAATAGAATTTGAAAATCCAAGAAAATATTTGAAAGACTTGGTCTTCACTTGTTTAAATAAATCCATTAATTTGTTTACTTTGCTTCTTATAACTTTCAGAAAGACAATTTTAGAGAAAAAATACAACCTTAAAAATTATTTTTAAACACATATACCTTTTTACCTTTTAAATTCCTTCCTCTTCTTTCCTGACAATTTAAATCAATGTTCAAGTAAATTAATTGTTTTAATTGTAAAGATTAATAAATACTTTTCAATTTAATTTTTCATTTTAGCTTCTGTTTTTTCGACAAAGAATATTTGTGAAATATTTCTTCAAACTTATTATGATTAAAATTCAAAAAAATTATTCTGGCAAATCTAGAAAATCTGTAGAATCAAATTTAAATCTTATTTCAAAGTCTTTTGAATTTCTTTTAAAATTTTTGTTCTGGAAAATCTAGAAGGAATAATGATTTGTCTTTGTTAGAAATATAGCTTGGTCCAATTTGTTATATATTCTAACAAAAGTGTAGATTGGATTTTAACCTATTTAAAACATGTCATCAAAATTCTAAAATTAATCTTAATCAGGAAAAATTACTAATGATGTTCCATAAATTATTTGTTAAATTTTTTCAAAAAGATTCGAATTAGCTAGTTTTTCTCTTCTTTTTTTCGGTTGAATTTTGAATTTTAAAGAGTCGAAATTGAAGATAAACTATGTTTCAAAATTTAATTGTCATTTTTTCCCGTGTTTTCTCCTCTTTTAAACCGTTCAATTAAGTGTAAATATCATTAATTATTAATAATAACATCGAGTTAAAGGTAAATTGAGCAAATTGGCTATTTCTGGCAATTTATTTAAGTGTGTATCAAACTGGTAGCTCTTCGCATTAATCACTACCCAAGAAGTAGCTCTTGCTTTCAAAAAGGTTGCTGACCCCTGATATGCTACATGCATACGTCAGCAGACTTTGTTTGTTTACTTACTACTAAAAGACAAGTTGTCTAGTATGTTCACTATTTTATTTAAGGACTAAATTACAATAATAAACATATGTTTCATGTACCCTAAGATTTTTATCTAAAATAAAGCCAATAATGCAACTTTTTGTTGTCAGTTTTATTTAGAAAAGTACCGAAATGTACCGAAAAGTATGGAAATACATTTTGGTGCAACTCTAATTCTAGTACAGTATTTTTCTGACCGTAGGGTGCACCGGATTATAAGGCACACTGCAGATGAGCGGATTTATTCAATCTATATTCATACAAAGGCGCACAAGAGTATGAGGTGCATTAAAAGGGTCACATTGGAGAGAGAGAGAGAAGAGATAATTATATTTATATTGCACTTTTCTCTAGTGACTCAAAGCGATTTACATAGTGAAAGCCAATATCTAAGTTACATTTAAAGCAGTGTGGGTGGCACTGGGAGCAGGTGGGTAAAGTGTCTTGCCCAAGGACACAACGGCAGTGACTAGGATGGCGGAAGCGGGGATCAAACCTGGAACCCTCAACCCTCCATATTTCTTCTCCAAACCCCATTTCCATATGAGTTGGGAAATGGTGTTAGATGTAAATATAAACGGAATACAATGATTTGCAAATCCTTTTCAAGCCATATTCAGTTGAATATGCTACAAAGACAACATATTTCATGTTCAAACTCATAAACTTTATTTATTTTTTTGCAAATAATAATTAACTTAGAATTTCATGGCTGCAACACGTGCCAAAGTAGTGGGGAAAGGGCATGTTCACCACTGTGTTACATGGCCTTTCCTTTGAACAACACTCAGTAAAGGTTTGGGAAGTGAGGAGACACATTTTTGAAGTGGAATTCTTTCCCATTCTTGCTTGATGTACAGCTTAAGTTGTTCAACAGTCCGGGGGTCTCCCTTCTCACATTGCAGGTGCCACACATTTTCAATGTCTGGACTACAGGCAGGCCAGTCTAGTACCCGCACTCTTTTACTATGAAGCCACGTTGATGTAACACGTGGCTTGGCATTGTCTTGCTGAAATAAGCAGGGGCGTCCATGGTAACGTTGCTTGGATGGCAACATATGTTGCTCCAAAAGCTGTATGTACCTTTCAGCATTAATGGTGCCTTCACAGATGTGTAAGTTACCCATGTCTTGGCCACTAATACACCCCCATACCATCACACATGCTGCCTTTTACACTTTCACCCTAGAACAATCCGGATGGTTCTTTTCCTCTTTGGTCCGGAGGACACGACGTCCACAGTTTCCAAAAACAATTTGAAATGTGGACTCGTCAGACCACAGAAAACTTTTCCACTTTGTATCAGTCCATCTTAGATGAGCTCAGGCCCAGCGAAGCCCACGGCGTTTCTGGGTGTTGTTGATAAACGGTTTTCGCCTTGCATAGGAGAGTTTTAACTTGCACTTACAGATGTAGCGACCAACTGTAGTTACTGACAGTGGCTTTCTGAAGTGTTCCTGCGCCCATGTGGTGATATCCTTTACACACTGATGTGGCTTGTTGATGCAGTACAGCCTGAGGGATGGAAGGTCACGGGCTTAGCTGCTTACCTGCAGTGATTTCTCCACATTCTCTGAACCCTTTGATGATATTACGGAGCGTAGATGGTGAAATCCCTAAATTCCTTGCAATAGCTGCTTGAGAAAGGTTGTTCTTAAACTGTTCAACAATTTGCTCAGGCATTTGTTGACAAAGGGGTGCATACTTGCCAACCTTGAGATCTCCGATTTCGGGTGGTCGGGGGTGGGGCGGGGGCGTGATTGGGGGCGGGGGGCGTGGTTGAGGGTAGGAGTATATTTACAGCTAGAATTCACCATATATATATATATATATACATATATATATATATATATATATATATATATATATATATATATATATATATATATATATATATATATATATATATATATATAATATATATATATATACATATATATATATAAATATCTATATTCTGAAAATATGCAAACAAATCTGTGTTTAGATAATTGATACTTCAAACTTGCATAAATAGATCTTAAGGAATATAACATAACTTGGCTTTTGAGAGCTTCAAAATGTAATGAATAGAATGCTAAAGTTGTTGATAAACAAGCAATTATTTTAATAATTAAATATGGTCATTTTAAATGAATTATTATGATAGTTTAAAATTTATTATTTCAAATATGTTTATTTTAATGTATAATTCTATGACTGGATGTAAAAAGGAGTCAGAAAAAATACAAATAAAAATACAATTAATTTGGATGTTTTTAGAAAAATATAGAAAACACGTATTTAGTTGTTTTTTTTAATTAATAAATATATTTATTTTTAGGTAAGATAAACATAATAATACAATTTATCTCTAGTCTGGATGATTTAGTTCTTGTCACCCTGTTGTCCTCCCGTTTCCTCCCCAAGGATGGCTCCATGAGCTGGGCAAACGCCTGGAGATGCCCTAGTTACTATGGTAATCTGATGAGTTACTATGGTCATGTAATTAGTTACTATGGTAATGTAAGTCACAGCAGCTCGGACGAGGCACCGAGCAGTGTGGGTGGGGGAGCTTTTCCACAGTATTTTTCTCTTTACTGTAAAATATGTGGATGGAGAGGTGGTGTGTTGTTGTCAATATTCAGTGTTTTATCGTTCATAGTTAATATTTGAAATCAAACATTCTTTATTTCCATGTACATTCTGGGTGTGTCATTCGGTCGAAGGGGCCGTAGGTGCAAATTGGCAGCCACGCTTCCGTCAGTCTACCCCAGGGCAGCTGTGGCTATTAATGTAGCTTACCACCACCTTTAAGTGTCTGGTTGATAGAGAGAAAAGCGCTATGTAAAAATTGAATCCATTATTGTTATTATTATTAGGGCCCCGGAATAACAGTGTTACCGATGTCTTGCTTTTTCCTCTTCCGCTTTCCTGAAGCGTAAGTTTGTTGTATTTTTCAACCATACAGTAGTTTGACGCGCAGAGTCAGCAAACGTTCAGATTACCTCGCGACGAGTGGCCGCGCACATCCTTTTCCAAGAGTGTTTTGGTTGCCGGGAGGGCTCCCCTTGAGGGGGATTCTGACAGTGTCTTTCACATTGTCATTGTATTTGCCCGTCATACAATCACAAAGTTGTTGTAACTGTTCAATTTCAATACATAGCGAGTCATTGTCTGGGGGGCCTCCTTTCAGCTGGGGCTCTAAACAATGACCTATTTTACCCACCCGGGTGCGACGGGGGCCTCAGCATACAGTGCATATGGAAAGTATTCACAGCACTTTGCTGTGAATGGTGTAACCTTATTAGATTTTAGATTGTTTTTGTGATTGTATTTCAAATAAAAAATAAATGACATACATAAGTATTCACAGCCTTTGCCATTAAGCTCAAAAGTGAACGGAGGGACATCCTGTTCCAACTGATCATCCTTGAGATGTTCCTACAGCTTAATCCAATCCACTCTATTTATATAGCACATTTACACAACAAGAATGTTTCCAAAGTGCTGCACTGCCATGTTAAAAACAATATTAAAAACACAATTAAAAACAATATTAAAAACGATATTAAAAACAATATTAAAAACAATATTATGCTACACCAATGACTGAATAAAAACAAAGAATAAATGAATAGAAAACCAATACAGAAACAATATTAAAAAAAAATGATTAAAAACGATTTTAAAGGGTAAAACCAATTAAAACAGTAAAATAGACATCAAAATGTATAAAAACCACAGAGGATAACAGAGGACAGAAGACCACACAACTCACGTAGTGTTAAAAGCCAAAGAATAAAAGTGGGTCTTAAGACGAGACTTAAAACAGTCCACTATGGGAGCAGTTTGAACATGGAGGGGCAGAGTGTTCCAGAGCTTAGGGCCGACCACAGAGAAGGCCCTGTCTCCCCTGGTTTTAAGTCTGGTCCTGGGCACCACGAGCTGGAGCTGGCTCTCGGACCTCAGAGCGTGCGCAGGAGTGTAAATTTGGATGAGGTCCGAGATATACTGAGGTGCCAGTCCATGTAAAGCTTTAAAAACAAACAGCAAGGTTTTAAAATCAATTCTAAAATGAACAGGGAGCCAGTGCAAACTCCGAAGAATTGGGGTTATATGCTCACGTTTCCTGGCCCCTGCTAAAAGTCGTGCTGCCGCGTTCTGGACTAACTGCAACCGGGAGAGAGCTTTTTGGCTAATGCCAGCATAAAGTGCATCGCAGTAGTCCAGGCCACTTGATATAAAAGCATGCACCACTTCTTCAAAAAGGTTCAAAGATAAAAATGGTTTTACCTTTGCTAAAAGACGAAGATGATAAAAACACGATTTTAAAACGCCATTGACTTGTTTGTCAAATTTAAAATGGCTGTCTATAGTGACGCCAAGGCTGGTGACTTTGGGACGCACATGATTTTGCAATGGTCCCAAGTCAGTGAGGGCCGGACCAAAAACTGAAATTTCCGTTTTTCCCTCATACATTATTAAACAATTCTGGGCTAACCAAGCCTTGACATCACATAGACAGTTGAGAAGGCGTGTCAGGGGGCCGTGGCCTTTTCAAATTGGCATATACATTTGGCAGTCTTCTGCATAAAAGTGATAAGACACTCCATGTTTCTTAAAAATCTCTCCAAGAGGGAGAATGTACAAGGAAAACAGGATGGGGCCTAGAATGGATCCCTGGGGGACACCACAGTAAAGCGGAGCAGAAGAAGAGGAGGCGTCCCCCAGCCTGACAGAGAAGGACCTCTCTAGGATCTGAACCACTCTAATGCAGTCCCCCTGACACCCACACAGTCTCTCAGGCGCTCTACAAGAATTGTGTGGTCGACTGTGTCAAAGGCAGCTGTAAGATCTAAAAGCACTAAAGTGGCAGAGTTACCAGAATCAGACATTAAAAGCAAGTCATTAAAAACCTTTAAAAGTGCAGATTCAGTACTGTGCAAAGCTTTGTATCCATGAATTGGAGTCCACCTGTGGTAAATGCAGTTGGTTTGACATGATTTGGAACAGCACACACCAGTCTATATACTGTATGAGGTCCCACACTAGACAGTGCTTGGCAGAACACAAACCAACAATGAAGTCGAAGGAATTATCTGTAGACCTGCGAGACAGGATTGTCTCTGGCACAATTCTACATAAACATATCAGCTACCACAAAACACCAGGGGCCGTACTTATCAAGCTTCTTAGAGTGCCATTTTACACTGAAGTCCTGAACATTTGCCAAATTTAGTCCTACTCTCAAACTTAAGAATAAAAGCTTTTTATCAACGTTCTTAAGTCTAAGAATCACTCCTACTCTCCACCATATTTAAGAGACCTTCAGAGGTGTCTTAAGTGGTTAGGAGTTGCCAGCAGGGGGTGGCACTGAGGCGAGAGAGACGTGCGCCAACATTCATCTTTGTTTTTTTTTTTTTTTTTTTTTTTTTTTATAATGTCCTGCCCAGCTTCTCGGGCAAATGCCATTCATCTTTGTTTGATGACGAGCAGCTGATCAAACGGTATCGTTTAGACAGAGCAGGTATTATTTTTGTCACAGATTTAATACTTTTCCATTCCTTGTTGATTTCTGTATGTGTCTGCAGTGGACTAGTATATATAGAGCCACCCACACCACTTTCAAATTGGTTGCCTAATTAATGAATTGGAAAGAAAATGTTATGAGTGTAGCGTACGCTAGGTTACAGAGGTGAGTGACGTCAGTGAGTGTGTGGGCGAGAGAGAGAGGGAGCGGTATTGTGAGTGCGAGCGGGGACTAGTTTGTCTTGTGTTGGATTGGCTGTGTGCAAGCAATCAATAAAGCAAGATTTGCAACCAATCGCCGGACTCATCATTCACTCTAAAGTCGTCCGCTGTGGTGAGCCACTGTCGGGTAAAGTGAAGGGTGTTGCCCCGAGCATACATCCTGGAGAAGTGTCTCCCCTGCCTCTTTGTTACGGTCTGGGAGCAGGAAGCAGGAAAGGTGCAACAAAAAGGAAACATTTATTTTTGATTCATTGCCAATATTGTTTATTTGTTTTGTATTATTTTGTAGTTTATTGTCAAAATATACACTCCCATTGTCCACTTAAATATTTCCAAGATATTTCTTTATTCTGAGACAAGGGATTCCCTTCCGTGATTGGTCATTTCTATGGACACAGAAATGACGTCACCTAAAATTGCGTTTACGGCACATAGTAATGTCGTAATTCAGCTCTGAGTGTGACACTTAAGATTCAGTCCTACACTTCGCTGAAAGTGTGAGTAAGACGCTTGATAACTAACTTTTAAGTGCAGCTTTCAGCCAAGAATTTATTTACTCTTAAGTCAACTCTTAGCAGACTTCTTAGGAGTCATTCTAAGAAGCTTGATAAGTACGGCCCCAGATTGTTTTGTGGTTGTTGGGTGTCCGGTCTTTAGAATGCACCAGTCTCTGTCTCAGGGTGTGTCCTGGTTTGAAATGTGCTGGGATGTTGTGTTGGTTAAAAAATATTCTGAGTTTCTCAGATAGACCTGACACATATGGCATGACAATAGTTTTGCGTCTATCATCTTTTTTCCTCCTCATTCAGTCTGTTCTTGTTATTTCTGGAACTGGATGCACTTTTCACAAGCGACCAGTTGTGGTGACCACAGCTTTTGAGGGCTTCCCTCAAATGCCTATGCTCCTTCTCTTTGGCCTGTGGGCTGGTAGGAACATTATCAGCTGTGTTGTAGGGTTCTGATAACGCCCACTTTGTGTTCCAGTGGGTGGTGTGAGTCAAAAAGTAGGTATTTATCAGTATGTGTGGGTTTTCGGTAAACCCCGACATGGAAGCCCCTGTTCTCTCCAATGTGGACATCACAGTCCAGGAAAGGCAACTTACCGTCTTTGACATCCTCGCAAGTGAACTTGATGTTTTTGTCCACTGAGTCTATGTGCTCGGTGAAGTCTTGCACTCCTTGGTTTCTGATTTTCACCCACGTGTCATGCACATACCATGAATTGATTAACGTGGACCCCGACTTAAACAAGTTGAAAAACGTATTCGGGTGTTACCATTTAGTGGTCAATTGTACGGAATACGTACTGTACTGTGCAATTTACTAATACAAGTTTAAATCAATCAATCAATCAAACATATCTGTACCAATGACTTGGTGCTGATCCCTTAAACGAGCTCTCTTTTCCATGTCCTCCATGTAAAGTTTTGCTACGATTGGGGGTACAGGTGATCCCATGGCACAACCATGTTTTTTTTGGTAAAACATTCTCATGAATTGAAAGTACCTAGTATTAAAGTCCTACTGAAAGCCACTACTAGCGACCACGCAGTCTGATAGTTTATATCTCAATGATGAAATCTTAACATTGCAACACATGCCAATACGGCCGGGTTAACTTATAAAGTGACATTTTAAAATTCCCGCCACACTTCCGGTTGAAAAACTCCTTTAGATATGATTTATGCGCGTGACGTCACAGAATCCACGGAAGTGGTTGGACCACATCGAACCCGATACAGAAACTTCTTGTTTTCTTCAACAAAATTCTACAGTATTCTGGACATCTGTGTTGCTGAATCTTTTGCAATTTGTTTAATGAACAATGGAGGCTGCAAAGAAGAACGTTGTAGGTGGGATTGATCGGTGTATTAGCGGCTAAGTACAATACTTACAGCAACACAACAAGGACTACTTACTACGCCTAGCCGATGCTTGCCGCCAAACCCACGGATGAAGTCCTTCGTCGCGCCGTCGATCGCTGGAACGCAGGTGACCACGGCTGTTGATGGGAAGATGAGGGCTGGCTGGCGTAGGTGGAGCGCTAATGTTTTATCATAGTTCTGTGAGGTCCGGTTGCTAAGTTGCTAAATTAGCCTTAGCGTCATAAGCAACAGCATTGTTAAGCCTTACCAGGCTGAGAATTATTAACCGTGTAGTTACATGTCCATGGTTTAATAGTATTGTTGATCTTCTGTCTATCCTTCCAGTCAGGGGTTTATTTATTTTGTTTCTATCTTCACTTGAGAACGATGCTATCACGTTAGCTCAGCAGCCAAGTGTATCACCGATGTATTGTCGTGGAGATAAAAGTCACTTTAAATGTCCATTTCGCGTTCTGGACTCTCATTTTCAAGAAAATATAGTATCCCAGGTGGTTTAAAATACAAATCCGTGATCCACAATAGAAAAAGGAGAGAGTGTGGAATCCAATGAGCCAGCTTGTACCTAAGTTACGGTCTGAGCGAAAAAAGATACGTCCATCGCTGCCTCTCAAGTCATTCACTGTAACGTTCCTCATCTACGAATCTTTCATCCTCGCTCAAATTAATGGGGTAATCATCGCTTTGTCGCTCCGAATCTCTCTCGCTCCATTGTAAACAACGGGGAATTGTGAGGAATACTAGCTCCTGTGACGTCACGCTACTTCCGCTACAGGCAAGGCTTTTTTTTTATCAGCGAGCAAAAGTTGCGAACTTTATCGTCGATGTTCTCTACTAAATCCTTTCAGCAAAAATATGGCAATATCGCGAAATGATCAAGTATGACACATAGAATGGATCTGCTATTCCTGTTTAAATTAAAAAAAATCATTTCAGTAGGCCTTTAAAGTTCGCAACTTTTGCTCGCTGATAAAAAAAAAGCCTTGCCTGTAGCGGAAGTAGCGTGACGTCACAGGAGCTAGTATTCCTCACAATTCCCCGTTGTTTACAATGGAGCGAGAGAGATTCGGACCGAGAAAGTGATGATTACCCCATTAATTTGAGCCAGGATGAAAGATTCGTAGATGAGGAACGTTACAGTGAAGGACTTGAGAGGCAGTGCAGGACGTATCTTTTTTCACTCTGACCGTAACTTAGGTACAAGCTGGCTCATTGGATTCCACACTCTCTCCTTTTTCTATTGTGGATCACGGATTTGTATTTTAAACCACCTGGGATACTATATCCTCTTGAAAATGAGAGTCCAGAACGCCAAATGGACATTCAGTGCCTTTTATCTCCACGACAATACATCGGCGAAATGCTTTAGCTACGAGCTAACGTGATAGCATCTTGCTTTAACTGCATATAGAAACAAAAAAATAAACCCCTGACTGGAAGGATAGATAGAAAATCAACAATACTATTAAACCGTGGACATGTAAATACACGGTTAATGCTTTCCAGGCTGGCGAAGGTTAACAATGCTGTGCTAACGACGCCATTGAAGCTAACTTAGCAACTTAGCAACGGGACCTCACAGAGCTATGCTAAAAACATTAGCTCTCCACCTACGCCAGCCAGCCCTCATCTACTCATCAACACCCGTGCTCACCTGCGTTCCAGCAATCGGCAGAAGGACGAAGGACTTCACCCGATGCGTTTGGCGGCCCGGAGACGTAGGAAGTCAAGGTAAGGTCGGCGGCTCATTAAACAAATTGCAAAAGATGTCCAGAATACTGTGGAATTATGAAATGAAAACAGAGCTTTTTGTATAGGATTCTACGGGGTACCATAACTTCCGTTACTCGGACTTCGTCACGCGCATACGTCATCATACCGCGACGTTTCAGCCGGATATTTCCCGGGAAGTTTTAAAAGTGACTTTATAAGTCAACCCGGCCGTATTGGCATGTGTTGCAATGTTAAGATTTCATCATTGATATATAAACTATCAGACTGCGTGGTCGCTAGTAGCAGGTTTCAGTAGGCCTTTAAGGCAAAATTACAGCAAAAGGCAAATCTGTTCTGGGTTTAGTGTGGATCTTTTGGCACCAGCTGCTAGACAAGATGTGACCAATCTAAGCCTAAAACTAGATTTGATCAATTTAAGCCTTATACTAGATCTGACCAATCTAAGCCTAAAACTAGATCTGACCATTCCAAGCCTAAGACTAGATCTGAGAAATCTAAGCCTAAGACTAGATCTGACCAATCTAAGCCTAATACTAGATCTGACCATTCCAAGTCTAAGACTAGATCTGAGCAATCTAAGTCTATTAGCATGAACTGATGAAGCCTACTTGGATGAGAGGCGAAACGTCTTCTAGGACAAACCAAACAATCCAGTTGTGATTGATTGAAGTCAAACAAAAAGTATCAACATCCCTCAGTCCACAATCTATTTACACATATAAGATTATATCAAGAAACATGTTTGGGTGTTCCTATTGTGTTCCACTGAATGGAGTTGTTCTCATCATATTTTTTGGCATCTTCCAAACAAAAAGCAGAGTTGTGTTGGATGCTAACACGCCCAGAGGGGCCGCGCTGGCAGAGCTGCAATAGATTCTGATGTTGTTGCAAAAATGACTTCCCCCAAATCTTTTCTGTGATCTCGGCTAAGGAGATTGCATTTTTATTTATAACTTTGCTGCTTTACAATGCAAATCCCTCTCAGTGGTTTATAGAACATGCTAACATCTGACAGTGTTGGAAAGGGAGACATCCACATGCATTTTTCCTTTCATCCTTGACAGCTGTCATTGAGGGGCTTTAAATATATTGATTTTAAAAAAATACATTTTTTGCACTCTAAATGTTTAAATCAGGTGTGTCTAAACCTTTTGACTTGGAGGCCACATTGGGTTGAAAATATTGTCTTATTCCACTCTTGTGCTCGCAAGTTCCCCCTCTGTCTTATTGATGTATAAAACAATATTGACATACATACTGAACAAAAATATAAATGCAACACTTTTATTTTTGCTCTCTATTTTCATGAGTTGAACTCAAAGGTCTAAAACTTTTACTACATACACACAATATCTATTACTCTTGAATATTCTTCACAAATATGTGAGTGACAACTTCTTTGCCAAGATAATCCAACACAGATGGACATCATGTGTGTGTGTGTGTGTGTGTGTATATATATATATATAAATATATATATATATATATATATATATATATATATATATATATATATATATATATATATATATATATATATATACACTACCGTTCAAAAGTTTGGGGTCACCCAAACAATTTAGTGTTCGAGCCTTCATTTCTAAGAACAAGAATAGACTGTGGAGTTTCAGATGAAAGTTCTCTTTTTCTGGCCATTTTGAGCGTTTAATTGAGCCCACAAATGTGATGCTCCAGAAAGTCAATCTGCTCAAAGGAAGGTCAGTTTTGTAACGAGCTAAAGTGTTTTCAGATGTGTGAACATGATTGCACAAGGGTTTTCTAATCATCAATTAGCCTTCTGAGCCAATGAGCAAACACATTGTACCATTAGAACACTGGAGTGATAGTTGCTGGAAATGGGCCTATGTAGATATTGCACCAAAAAGCAGACATTTGCAGCTAGAATAGTCATTTACCACATTAGCAACGTATAGAGTGTATTTCTGTAAAGTTAAGAATAGTTTAAAGTTATCTTCATTGAAAAATAAGGACATTTTAATGTGACCCCAAACTTTTGAACGGTAGTGTACATATACATATATACAGTGCCCTCCAAAAGTATTGGAACAGTGAGTCCAATTTTTTTATTTTTGTTGTAGACTGAAAACATTTGGGTTTGACATCAAAAGATGAAAATGGGACAAGAGATCAACATTTCAGCTTTTATTTCCAGGTATTTACATCTGGATCTGATACACAACTTAGAAGATAGCACATTTTGTTTGAAACTACCCATTTTTCATCAGAGCAAAAGTATTGGAACATGTGACTGACAGGTGTGTTTTGTTGCCCAGATGTCTCCCAATTACATTGATTATTCAAACAATAAATAGCACTGAATGTCTGAGTTCAGTTTCAGATTGGGTAGGATAGGTTTTGCCTGTGCAGACTGCATTTAGAGGTAGAACCAACATGAAAACCAGAGAGCTGTCTATGGGTGAAAAAGAAACAATTGTGAATCTGAGAGAAGATGGACAATCAATCAGAGCCATTGCACAAACATTGGCCATAGCCAGTACAACAATTTGGAATGTCCTGAAGAAGAAAGAAACCACTGGTGTACTAAGCAACAGATGTGGAACAGGTAGACCAAGGAAAACATCAGCAGTTGATGACAGAAACATTGTGAGAGCTATAAAGAAAGACCCTAACACAACCGTTAGTGACATCAGCAACAACCTCCGGAGGGCAGGAGTGAAGGTATCCCAATCTACTGTTCGCAGAAGACTTCATGAACAGAAGTACAGAGGCTACGCCAGAAGATGCAAACCACTCATTAGCAAGAAGAATAGGAAGGCCAGGCTGGAATTTGCCAAAAGGTACAGAGATGAGCCTCAAAAATTCTGGGAAAAAGTTTTATGAACTGATGAGACAAAGATTAACTTCTTCCAAAGTGATGGAAAGGCGAAAGTTTGGAGAAAGAAAGGATCTGCTCATGATCCCAAACATACAAGCTCATCTGTGAAACACGGCGGAGGTAATGTCATGGCTTGGGCTTGCATGGCTTCTTCTGGGACGGGCTCTTTCATCTTTATTGATGATGTAACACATGATGGCAGCAGCAAAATTAACTCAGAAGTCTACAGAAACATTTTGTCTGCTAATTTAAAGAAAGATGCAACCAAACTGATTGGGAGATACTTCGTCATGCAGCAAGATAACGACCCAAAACACACTGCCAAAACAACAAAGGAGTTCATCGTGGGCAAGAAGTGGAAGGTTTTGGACTGACCAAGTCAGTCTCCAGACTTAAACCCAATAGAGCATGCATTTTACCTGCTGAAGAGGAGACTGAAGGGAGTAACCCCCCAAAACAAACAACAACTGAAAGAGGCTGCGGTGAAAGCCTGGAAAAGCATCACAAAAGAAGAATGCAAAAGTTTGGTGATGTCAATGGCTCACAGGCTTGATGCACTTATTGAAAGCAAAGGATTTGCAACTAATTATTAAGTCTTATTCACTTTAATCTATTTTAAGTTTATATGTTCCAATACTTTTGCTCACCTAAAAATGTTGTGTTCCATTACAATTAATGCTATCTTCTAAGTTGTGTATCAGATCCAGATGCAAATACCTGGAAATAAAAGCTGAAATGTTGATCTCTTGTCTCATATTCATCTTTTGATGCTAAACCCAAATGTTTTTAGTCTACAACAAAAATAAAGGAATTGGCCTTACTGTTCCAATACTTTTGGAGGGCACTGTATATATATATATATATATATATATATATATATATATATATATATATATATATATATATATATATATATATATATATATATATATTTGTTTTTTATGTATACACATGTGTATACATGTTTATGCATATATATATATATATATATATATATATATATATATATATATATATATATATATATATATATATATATACACACACATACACAAAGATATTGTCACACCTGGGTGAAGTGTGGTCTGGGTGAAGTCTGGTTTCATGTTGTTTTGTCATTTCCTGTTTTATTTTGAAATGCTGACTCTCCCTCTCGTTTCAGGTCACTTGCTCTTCCTCCTGTTTCACTGGTCTGACGTCTTTCCTGATTTCCTGATTGCGCCCACCTGTGTCACCCTCCCTCATGTATATAAATGTCTCATCGTCCTTCTGTCCTGTGCCAGAGTGTTTTGTATCGTCTTGTGCGTACCTCCAGCGTTCCTTGCCACAGTCTTGTCTTCAGCCATAGCCACGTTTTGTGTACCTTTTTGGATCCACGGGAGTATTTTGGTTTGTAAGTTTTCTCAGGTCAGATTAGCTTCCTAGCATCACCTCCGTTGGAGCGCTTTTTGTTGTATTTTGTAGTTTTAGTTCTTAGCCCCTTTTTCCCTCCATAGCCGGAGCGTTTTTAGTTGTTTATATTTTTGTTAGTTTAGTGGTCAGGCTAGATCTGTTTTGATAGCCTGTTTTGTTTCTCCCGTTTTGGACCCCTCCCCTTGTGAGAATAAATAACTGTTTCTCAAATCCTGCATCTGTGTTCAGAGTCCTGTTCTGGTCGTGACAGTACACTCTGGCCAGTATGGACACAGCAGGATCAAAGCAGTGGGGTGCGGCGCTTCACACGCAGGAATCCTGCCTCTCCGCTGATGAGGAGCGGGTGGCAGTTTTGGGTCAGGGAATCCAGAGGATCGCCCGAACCCAGGAGAACTTCCGGACCGCTGTAACCACCCAGGTGGGCCAACTTGCGGAGCAGGTGCAACTTCTGCTCACGCAAGTGACCAGGCCTGGTCCCGCACCCCCTGTGCCCGAGCCACCGCCAGCCCCCATGACTCAGGTACACCCCACCATTCAAAGTGGAGTGGGAGCCCGTTGGCCCCTCCTGAACGCTTTGCAGGCGAACCCGGACAATGCAAAGTATTCATCATAAACTGTGCGATGCATTTTGAGCTTTCGCCCCACGCATTTGCCACCGACCGTGCTAAGGTGTCCTTCATGATCTCTTATCTGGCTGGGAGAGCAAGGAAGTGGGCCATGGCCGAGTGGTCCAGGGGCTCTCACATATGCAGCTCACTCCGAGACTTCACAGAGTCTCTCCAAAAGACTTTTGATCCTGTCTCTTCCGAGCGCGAAAGGGCTAGAGAGCTCCGCGGGATTCGTCAAGGGAGGGAATCAGCTTCAGATTATGCCATTGGTTTTCAAATCCTGGCTGCGGAGAGCGGATGGAACACTACAGCACTCTATGACGTCTTCCTCAAGGGGCTGGCCGGCCCGCTTCTGGAGCGACTTCTAACCACAGACCTACCCGCAAACCTGGACGACCTCATCACACTCGCCATCAGGACAGACCAACGAGTGGGAGAGTCAGCATTTCAAAATAAAACAGGAAATGACCAAAGAACATGAAACCAGACGAAACCCAGACCAGACTTCACCCAGGTGTGACAGATATACTTTATATTTATGTATATACAAACACAATGTCATTAACTAATTTTATACAGTTCTAAAGTTAGTTTAGTGATGTAGATTGATAAATATATCTGTAATGTAATTAAATAAGCATCTTAATACATTTGATATTGAAATCACTACACTAACTTCAGGTTTTGTTTTTATTATTTATTCCAACTCTGTGCTGATTTGTGATCAGGTGTTTTACACATAATCAGCGTCTGCATAATAATTTCAGTTGTAGAGGGAAGTTTGCCAAACATTCAAGAATAAAGAATAAAACCCAATTTTCAAGGGTAATTGCCAATACGCGTTTTTACGGATGCGCGAGCACGCACACCCACAAGCACACGGAACACTTTTTTACGCCACACAGCAGAGCGTTGATTGTGACAAAACAACAATCATTTGTACCAAAATAAGGAATGTGGGCTTGACAATATTTTGAGGAAATGATCACACACTTCAGTTTGCATTGATTTAAGTGAGCTAAACAGCAACACATAACTTCAAACACTGAAATATTAACACACCCCCCCCCCCGCTCCCTCCCCCCACCCACACACACACATCAGACGACGACATTGCAATATGAAGTATAAACGATAAACCATTGAATATTAAGAGTATGTTAAAGTTCGACTCCTACCTCTTTTACTTTCATGACAACATCCTTAACGTTTTATAATCAAACAGAAATATCACGCAGCTAAAATGTGTAAAATGTGGGCAAGTGTGGAGACAGTGTTTTGCATATCACCCATCATGCATTGCAGTGGATTTACATGGGTGTTATTTTAAAATATGTGTGGTGCTTGGCAATGTTTTATAATGTCCACAAAGGTCAATGAGCAGTGCGTTATGTGCGACAAGATCTGCCAGGGGACGCGGTCATACGCCTTCTCCAAATCCACAAAGCACATGTAGACTGGATAAGCATATTCCCAGGCCTTCTCCAGGATTCCCGCAAGAGTAAAGAACTGGTCAGTTGTTCCACGACCAGGACGGAATCCACATTGCTCTTCTTGAATCTGAGGTTCGACTATCGGCCAGACCCTCCTTTCCAGTACCTTGGCGTAAACTTTCCCAGGTAGGCTGAGTAGTGTGATACCCTTGTAATTAGCACACACCCTCTGGTCCCTCTTTTTGAATAGGGGAACCACCACCCCAGTCTGCCACTCCCTCGGCACCATCCCAGACTTCCATGCAATGTTGAAAAGGCGTATCAACCAAGACAGCCCCTCAACACCCAGAGCCTTCAGCATTTCTGGACCGATCTCATCAACCCCCGGAGCTTTGCCACTGTAGAGTTGTCAACAGCCTCAGTGACTTCTCTCCGAGAGATCGACGTCGATCCCCCATCATCTTCAGGGTCCGCTCCTGTCAGGGAGGGTGTGTCTCATGTAGTTGGGTTCAGGAGTTCCTCAAAGTGCTCTTTCCAACGCCCTACAACTTCCTCACTTAAAGTCAGCAGAGTCCCATCCCTGCTGTACACAGCTTGGATGGTTCCCTGCATCCCCCTCCCGAGGTGCCGTATGGTCTTCCAGAACAGCTTTGGTGCCGCCCGATAGTCCTTCTCCATGGATTCCCTGAACTGCTCCACACCCTCTGCTTAGCCTCGTCCACAGCCACGGCCGCTGCCCTTCGGGCCTGTCGGTACCTTGCAACTGCCTCCGTAGTCCCCTGGGATAGCATACACTGGTAGGACTCCTTCTTCAGTCGGACGGCTTCCCTGACCACTGCTGTCCACCAGGGTGTTCGAGGGTTACCGCCCCTTGAGGCACCTAAGACCTTCTGGCCACAGCTCGCAGCTGCAGCTTTAGCAATAGAGGCTTTGAACATTGCCCATTCCTGTTCAATATCCCCAACCTTCACAGGAATGGCAGAGAAGTCCCGCTGGAGGTGGGAGTTGAAGTCCTTCCAGACAGATGACTCCTCCAAACGTTCCCAGTTCACCCGCACTACACGCTTGGGTTTGCACGCCTGGTTAGCGCCGTGCATGGCAGCTCCCGCCATCAGTGTGTGAATGTGTGTGTGTGAATGTGGAAATAGTGTCAAAGCGCTTTGAGTTCCTTAAAAAAAGGTAGAAAGAGCTATACAAGTACAACCCATTTACCAGGTCTGTCCAGAGGTTCCCCCCGCCATCTGACCCAACTCTCCACCAGATGGTGATCAGTTGACAGTTCAGCCCCTCTCTTCACCCGAGTGTCCAAAACATACGGCCTCAGATCAGCTGATACGATTACAAAATCGATCATTGATCTTTGGCCTAGGGTGCTCTGGTACCAGGTACACCTATGAGCATCCTTATGCTTGAACATGGTGTTTTTTATCGCAAGTCCATGACTAGCACCGAAGTCCAATAACAATCCACCACTCAGGTTCAGATCAGAGAGACCGTTCCTCCCAATCACGCCAGTCCAAGTATCACGGTCATTGCCCATGTGCGCGTTGAAGTACCCCAGCAAGACTATGGAATCCCCTGCCGGCGCCCCATACAGGACCCCATGCAAGGTATCCAAGAAGGCCGAATACTCCGAACTCTTGTTTGGTGCGTACGCACAAACAACAGTCAGAGTTTTCCCCCCTCCGACCTTAAGGCAAAGGGAGGAGACCCGCTTGTCCACTGGGGTGAACTCCAACATACAGGCACTCAGCCGGGGACTCGTGAGTATCCCCACACCCGCCTGGGCCCTCACACCCTGAGCAACTCCAGAAGTGAACAAGGTCCATCCATTGTCCAGGAGTGTGGTTTCAGAGCCCCACCAGATCCAACCGTTAGCGCTCCACCTCCCGCACCAGCTCAGGCTTCTACCCCACCAGCGTAGAGACGTTCCATGTCCCAAAAGTCAGCCTCTGCTGCCCCGAATTGGTCCGTCTGGAGCCTCCACTTTCACTGCCATCCACTTGGCAGCGCACACGACCCCACTGATTCCGACCGCGGATGGTGGGTCCACGTGGCGGAGAGGATGGTGTGTCCACGTATCTTCTTCCGGCTGTGCCCGGCCGGGCTCCGTGGCTAGCCCGGCCACCAGGCGCTCGCTGACAAGCCCTGACTCCGGGCCTAGCTCCGTAGGAGGGCCGGGTAACGCATCCTCTCTTAGTTTCTTTCATGGGGGGCATTGTAACCCTGAAAGGGGGGGCATTCGGGTGCTACACCTTGCCCAAGGGTGACAAAGAGGAAAAGAACCATCCGGATTGTTATAGGCGCAAAGTTGAAAAGCCAGCATGTGTGATGGTATGGGGGTGTATTAGTGCCCAAGGCATGGGTAACTTAAACATCTGTGAAGGCACCATTAATGCTGAAAGGTACATACAGCTTTTGGAGCAACATATGTTGCCATCCAAGCAACGTTATCATGGATGCCCCTGCTTATTTCAGCAAGACAATGCCAAGGCACCTGTTCCAACAGCGTGGCTTCATCCTAAAAAAGTGTGGGTACTAGACTGGCCTGCCTGTAGTCCAGACCTGTCTCCCATTGAAAATGTGTGGCGCATTATGAAGCCTAAAATACCACAACAGAGACCCCAGGCTGTTGAACAACTTAAGCTGTACATCAAGCAAGAATGGGAAATAATTCCACTTCAAAAATGTGTCTCCTCACTTCCCAACATAGTGGTAAAAATGCGCCTGTGACAACTTTGCTTTCATGATGTGCAGCACACACTAAGGAGGGTAAACACAAGCAAAGCTGCTGGACCAGATGGCGTACCTGGACGTGTAAAAAAGACCTGTGCAGACCAGCTGGCTGTTGTCTTTACCAGGATTTTCAGCCAGTCCTTGTCCCAGTACATTGTCCCACCCTGTCTAGAGGACTCTGTTATTGTCCCACTACCAAAAAAAACTGCAGTAAACAGCTTGAATGACTACCGTCCAGTGGCACTTACACCAATCATTATGAAGTGCTTTGAAACTCTGGTTCGGGGGCACATCACCTCAAATCTGCCACCTGCATTGGACTCTCACCAGTTTGCGTACAGGGCTAACAGATCTACAGAGGATGCTATCGCAACAGCCCTCCACACTGCTCTAAGTCACCTAGAGCAGCAGGGGAGCTAATCAAGGCTACTTTTTGTTGATTTTAGCTCTGCGTTCAATACCATCCTCCCCCACAGACTGGTGGCCAAAACTGACGGGGCTGGGACTGTTTTACTCCATCTGCCACTGGATCTTGGACTTCCTGACAAATCGCTCTCAGAGGGTGAGAGTAGGCTCTCACCTCTCAGCATCAGCACCGGCTCCCCCCAGGGCTGCGTGCTAAGCCCCCTACTCTACACTCATGACTACACCCCTGCTCATGCCAGCAATACCACTATTAAATTTGCAGACGACACCACAGTAGTGGGACTCATGTCTGGGAGGGATGGGTCTGCCTACAGAAATGAAGTGGAGCGGCTGACTGGGTGGTGCAGGGAAAACAACCTGGTCCTTAACACCACCAAGACGAAGGAGCTGATCATGGACTTCCGGAAGTAAAAAAACGATAAACATCCAACCACTGTACATCAACGGGGACTATGTGGAAAGGGTCTCTAACTTCAGGTTCCTGGGCATCCAGATCGAGGAAGACCTGTCGTGGAGTATGAACACCTCAGGGACCATCAAAAAGGCACAGCAGAGACTTTACTTTCTGAGACTCCTCAAAAAGAACCACCTGTCACAAAAACTGCTTGTGTCCTTCTATCGCTGCTCGATAGAGCGTGTGCCGACATACTGCATGTGTGTATGGTATGACATACTGCATGTGTGTATGGTATGACATACTGCATGTGTGTATGGTATGACATACTGCATGTGTGTATGGTATGACATACTGCATGTGTGGAATGCGCTCCCAACAGGTATAAAATAAATGACATCTCTATCCTCCTTCAAAACCGCAATAAAAGTACACCTTCAGGCAGCTACAACCCTAAACTAACACCCTCCCCGGATTGTTGATAATCAAATGTAAATCAAATGCAGATACTTTTTCTTATGCCTTCTGATCTCTCTCTCTCTCTCTCTATGCCCACTACTTGCTGTACATATCCTACCAAGTCAGACCTACACTGTTCCAACATCCATATGTTCTCAATTGTTGATGACTGATAACAACCAAACCTAACCCCGGCTTAAACAAGTTGAAAAATGTATTCGGGTGTTACCATTTAGTGGTCAATTGTAGGGAATATGTACTGTACTGTGCAATCTACTAATAAAAGTCTCAATCAATCAATCAAAAGTGTATGGTATGCCAGCAGAGAGAAATGCACTTCAGAGGGTGATAAAAAGTGCTATGAAGATGACTGGCTGCTCTCTCCCCTCCCTAGATGAAGTGTACAGTGCCAGGTGCCTCAAAAAGGCCCAAAACATCATAAGGGACCCATCTCACCCTGGACATAAACTTGTTGAACCGCTGCCCTCGGGGAGGAGATACAGGACAATTAGATGCCGGACAAACAGATTTAAGAACACTTTTTACCCGAGAGCAATAGTGTCGCTGAACACGAGGCATAAACAAGAATGACTGTGCATGTGAGCTTTGTGCTTGCTATTTTTATGTATTTTTATCTATTTATCTGAGTACCATGTTCTTATGTTTTTTATGTGTCATTATGAATTTGCACTAAATTAGTTTGCTTGCAATTTCGTTGTACAATGTACAATGACAATAAAGATATATTCTATTCTATTCTCTATTCCAGTGGTCCCCAACCACCGGGCTCGATTGGTACCGGGCTGCAGAATAATTTTTTAATGTATTTATTTTTTAATTATTATTTTTATTTCTTTTTTAAATTAAATCAACATAAAAAACACAAGATACACTTACAATTAGTGCACCAACCCAAAAAACCTCCCTCCCCCATTTACACTCATTCACATATCAATATATATCAATACAGTCTGCAGGGATACAGTCCGTAAGCACACATGATTGTGTGTGCTGCTGCTCCACTCATTCTAACTTTAATCGCCAATATTTCCATAGCAATAATAAATAAGTATAGAGACAAAGGGCACCCTTGTTTTAGACCTCTTAATAGAGGTATTGTCCCTGAGATGTATCCATTATTGATCATTCTACAGCAAGTTTTATTATATAGCGTCTTGATCCAGTGTAATAAGCAGTTGCCAAACACAAAATAATTAGTTATTTCTGTTTTATGTCGTTAAAGTTATCAACCACATCAAAGCACACGCACTTAACTCGCACCTGTTTGAGCAGCTTTGTGAGGAGATGGACGTGGAGCACAGACGCCTTCTCTTATACACAGAAATAAGATGGTTATCCTGTGGGAAATCACTGGCCAGAGTATTTGAATTACGACAGCCACTGCGAAGATTTCTCTCAGAAAAGAAGTCACCGCTGGCAGAACATTTCAGTGACGAGGAACGGGTCGCAAAACTGGCTTACTTATGCGACATATTCAGCTTGCTCAATGAACTCAGTCTGTCACCTCAGACAAGTGTATTTAAATTGGCAGATAAAGTAGCTGCATTTAAAGTCTAACTGGATTTGTGGGCACGGCGTGTGAACAGAGGCATATTGGACATCAGGCCTGGCCCTAACCAATCTGGCGCCCTAGGCAAGATTTTAGGTGGCGCCCCCCCACATCGGCAGTGAAGTGTATATACTCACAAGAAACCGAATAGCTTTGTCTTTGACCTTTTTTTTTACTTAAAGAAAGCAAATTAACATATTATATGAGAATGTTATGTTATGATTATCTTTAACCGAATCACAGCAGTGCTCAAATTAAAAAACAGCATTCCCTCTCATGTGATATTGCTTAAGTAACATTAATGATGTGCACTTTAACAACTAGGCTTACAACTATATCTAATATATAAAGTGGTGGAAAAGTGACTATTACCTGCAGGGCAAACATTAGCTAACCAGAAGGCAATAACAATGTAAAAAAAACACCTGCTTAAAAGATCTAATACAAATGTCCCTGAGGAATGTAAGGTGGGAGTACTGTAATTACCTAACGTTACATTATTATTGTCCATAACAATTTAGCCCCCTCCACAATATTAACCCGACGTTAAAGCAGAACTAGCTATTTATTGATTAGCAATTGCCGCATCATGTAACATTAGCTTAATGCTTAAAAGCCAGGTTACTATCACATTCTGTAACAGACAAATAATTTCATGTAGGCCAACGTTACCTACCTGCTACCTCTATCTTTTTCTCGTTTCTCCTCTTCTTTTCTCTTTTTTCTTCCCTTAAGCACCTGAGAGTTTTGCCCGTTTTGACATCTTGTGTTGATTTTTTGGTGGTGACGTCCAAAAAGAGTCATGATACGGGAAGGGAGGGGGCGCACCGTGGGGGTTGAGGGGGGGGGGCACGTAATGTTGTAACAAATAATATTTCTATTAAATAGGCTTTACTTTGCATTTTAATTAACGTGGGATTATTTTTTGTATTTAGAAATAATAGTACCACCTTTTTTTTTTTTTTTTTTCCTCCAACATTTGTGGCACTGGCGTGGCGCCCCCTGATGGACGGCGCCCTTAGCATTTGCCTATACGGCCTATGCCACGGGCCGGCCCTGTTGGACATGTTTCAAACATTGTATCCCTTGCAGACTGTATTGATATATATTGATATATAATGTAGGAAGCAGAATATTAATAACAGAAAGAAACAACACTTTTGTGTGAATGAGTGTAAATGGGGGAGGGAGGTTTTTTGGGTTGGTGCACTAATTGTAAGTGTATCTTGTGTTTTTTATGTTGATTTAATAAAAAAAAATAAAAAATAAAAAAATAAAAAAACTATACCGATAATTTAAAAAAAGATACCGATAATTTCCGATATTACATTTTAACGCATTAATCGGCCGATAATATCGGCCTGCCTAAATAAAAAAATAAAAACAATTCTACTCATGTTATGTTGTTGGCGTAATGTGCTAATAAAGATCCATATGAGTACACAGTGGATTCACGTTTATTATTTTATTTTTTTCATGACAAAAAAATAAAAACAGGGATGTCCGATAATGGCTTTTTGCCGATATCCGATATTCCGATATTGTCCAACTCCTTAATTACCGATACCGATATCAACCGATATCAACCGATATATACTGTCGTGGAATTAACACATTATTATGCCTAATTTGGACAACCAGGTATGGTGAAGATAAGGTACTTTTAAAAAAATTAATAAAATAAAAAAGATAAATAAATTAAAAACATTGTCTTGAATAAAAAAGAAAGTAAAACAATATAAAAACAGTTACATAGAAACTAGTAATGAATGAAAATGAGTCAAATGAAGTGTTAAAGGTTAGTACTATTAGTGGAGCAGCAGCACGCACAATCATGTGTGCTTACGGACTGTATCCCTTGCAGACTGTATTGATATATATTGATATATAATGTAGGAACCAGAATATTAATAACAGAAGGAGACAACCCTTTTGTGTGAATGAGTGTGAATGGGGGAGGGAGGTTTTTTGGGTTGGTGCACTCATTGTAAGTGTATCTTGTGTTTTTTATGTTGATTTAATATAAAAAAACAACAAAAAAAAAAAACTATACCGATAATAAAAAAAACGATACCGATAATTTTCGATATTACATTTTAATGCATTTATCGGCCGATAATATCGACAGGCCGATATTATCGGACATCTCTATATAAAAAAATTAAAAAAATTCTACTCATGTTATGTTGTTGGCGTAATGTGCTAATAAAGATCCATATGAGTACACAGTGGATTCACGTTTATTATTTTATTTTTTACATGACAAAAAAAATAAATTAATAAATTAAAATAAATAAAAAATCCGCAGCTACACAAAGGTTGGAGACCACGGCTCTATTCTATCCTTTTTTGCAATGTGTTGCTGCCATTAAATTCTAAGTTAATGATTATTTGCAAAAATATAAAAAATGTTTCTCAGTGTGAACATGAAATATCTTGTCTTTGCAGTCTATTCAATTGAATATAAGTTGAAAAGGATTTGTTGTATTCTCTTTTTATTTACCATTTACACAACGTGACAACTTCACTGATTTTGTAGTTTGTATTATCCGATACTTGTTTTGCTGATATCGCACCAGGACACACCTCATTCTTCAAGTATAGCATATTGGTATGCAAAATTGAGCTCCTCTTCTACTTTTCAGTGAGCTTGTTCTTGTAAAGCAATTTGAGGCAAGCAGCAGACTGGAGCCATAATGATTGTCATCTAAAACTAGAAAGGGCTGAAGATGGAACAGCAGCTGCCTTGCTCTTCATTATCACGGTCCGTGGTCCATGGTCCTCACCACTAACACAACGAGGCAGGCGGTGGACATGACTTTAGGAGCACAAGCACCTCTCCATGCCTGATTGGAGCCAATCACTGGCTAATGTGAGTGACTGTTAAACTGTTGGCTCACCAAGTACACCAACAACTCCAGCAAGCACCTCAATCTCAGGGCATTAAACCCATCAACCCAGCAGCAGGATCAAGTGCATCTTGGTAGCAAAACAACACATAGGGGGAATGTATTCATTATGTACAAACCCCGTTTCCAGATGAGTTGGGAAATGGTGTTAGATGTAAATATAAACGGAATACAATGATTTGCAAATCATTTTCAAGCCATATTCAGTTGAATATGCTACAAAGACAACATATTTCATGTTCAAACTCATAAATAATCATTAACTTTACAATTTGATGGCAGCAACACGTGCCAAAGAAGTTGGGAAAGGTGGCAATAAATACTGATAAAGTTGAGGAATGCTCATCAAACACTTATTTGGAACATCCCACAGGTGAACAGGCTAATTGGGAACAGGTGGGTGCCATGATTGGCTATAAAAGTAGATTCCATGAAATGCTCAGTCATTCACAAACAAGGATGGGGCGAGGGTCACCACTTTGTCAACAAATGCCTGAGCAAATTGTTGAACAGTTTAAGAAAAACTTTTCTCAACCAGCTATAGCAAGGAATTGAGGGATTTCACCATCTACGCTCCGTAATATCATCAAAGGGTTCAGAGAATGTGGAGAAATCACTGCACGTAAGCAGCTAAGCCCGTGACCTTCCATCCCTCAGGCTGTACTGCATCAACAAGCCACATCAGTGTGTAAAGGATATCACCACATGGGCTCAGGAACACTTCAGAAAGCCACTGTCAGTAACTACAGTTGGTCGCTACATCTGTAAGTGCAAGTTAAAACTCTCCTATGCAAGGCGAAAACCGTTTATCAACAACACCCAGAAACGCCGTCGGCTTCGCTGGGCCTGAGCTCATCTAAGATGGACTGATACAAAGTGGAAAAGTGTTCTGTGGTCTGACGAGTCCACATTTCAAATTGTTTTTGGAAACTGTGGACGTCGTGTCCTCCGGACCAAAGAGGAAAAGAACCATCCGGATTGTTCTAGGGTGAAAGTGTAAAAGGCAGCATGTGTGATGGTATGGGGGTGTATTAGTGGCCAAGACATGGGTAACTTACACATCTGTGAAGGCACCATTAATGCTGAAAGGTACATACAGCTTTTGGAGCAACATATGTTGCCATCCAAGCAACGTTACCATGGACGCCCCTGCTTATTTCAGTTACATCAACGTGGCTTCATAGTAAAAGAGTGCGGGTACTAGACTGGCCTGCCTGCAGTCCAGACCTGTCTCCCATTGAAAATGTGTGGTGCATTATGAAGCCTAAAATAGCATAAGGGAGACCCCCGGACTGTTGAACAACTTAAGCTGTACATCAAGCAAGAATGGGAAAGAATTCCACTTCAAAAATGTGTCTCCTCACTTCCCAAACCTTTACTGAGTGTTGTTAAAAGGAAAGGCCATGTAACACAGTGGTGAACATGCCCTTTCCCAACTACTTTGGCACGTGTTGCAGCCATGAAATTCTAAGTTAATTATTATTTGCAAAAAATAAATAAAGTTTATGAGTTTGAACATGAAATATGTTGTCTTTGTAGCATATTCAACTGAATATGGCTTGAAAATGATTTGCAAATCATTGTATTCCGTTTATATTTACATCTAACACCATTTCCCAACTCATATGGAAACGGGGTTTGTAAAAGTGAAAATAACTATGCCGGATTTGCACCTTTATCAGGATCTGCACCAATGTTTTGTCATGATTTATGTAGTTAGGATGCACACCAAAAAAAAAGGAAATGTTTCCATTTAGTTCACTTTTGCCAGTGGCTTTATTGATTACGGTACGGAGAAACATAATATATTCTACTGCAGATCTCTCAAAAGCAAATGTTGACGGATGATTTCCTCCGAGGGATTGACAGCGTGACACAAGAGCGGCGACGCTGAGCAACAGTTTAAGTGTGACACAACATCAGCATAACGTCTGTGCAAACTCTCCATTTTTTCTTTCTTTCTTAAATGACATGATTTCCTATAAAAATGCACAGTGTGTCTCGAGTGTGCAGACAAATGTGCAGTGACTCACAACATGACTCGGAGAAGAGTTGGTATATATTTGAAGTCAACAGCAGACAGGCTTTGTGTCACACTTTGGAGATGGCCGTCAACAAGGAGCCAGTCAGCGCCACGCAGGACGCCAGACAGAAGATGAAGCAGTTCATTAACCCCTGAGGATGTTGTGATAATTAATAAACATGTCCATATGTTTGCTACCTTTACATAGATCGTATTTCCCGGACTATAGGGCACACCGGATTATAAGACGCACCGCAGATGAATGGTCTATTTTTCATATTTTTTCATATATAAGATTATAAGGATTATAATTAAAGGGGTATTATTATTAAAAAAATGTTTTAAATGTAAAAGACTTCCTTGTGGTCTACAAAACATTTAATGGTGGTTCTTTTGGTCAAAATGTTGCATAGATGATGTTTTACGCATCATCGTTGAAGCTTGCGCTGTGGAAGGCGGCTGCATTTCCAGTAGCTCTGTAGTTCTTTTAAACTTATCTTTTATTATTATTTATTAGATATTTTCAACTTATCCTTTATCTTTTTTATGTTTTCCATGAAGACATAGTGGATACTTTTGGCAGTTCTAAAAGACCAGGGGCCGTACTTATCAAGCTTCTTAGAATTACTCCTAAGAAGTCTGCTAAGAGTTGACTTAAGAGTAAATAAATTCTTGGCTGAAAGCTGCACTTAAAAGTTAGTTATCAAGCGTCTTACTCACACTTTCAGCGAAGTGTAGGACTGAATCTTAAGTGTCACACTCAGAGCTGAATTACGACATTACTATGTGCCGTAAACGCAATTTTAGGTGACGTCATTTCTGTGTCCATAGAAATGACCAATCACGGAAGGGAATCCGTTGTCTAAGAATAAAGAAATATCTTGGAAATATTTAAGTGGACAATGGGAGTGTATATTTTGACAATAAACTACAAAATAATACAAAACAAACAAACAATATTGGCAATGAATCATAAATAAATGTTTCCTTTTCTTTCCTTTTTCTTTTCCAATTCAGATATCGAAGCATTGTGATGACCTTTAGTTCTGGGGCCGTACTTATCAAGCTTCTTAGAGTGCCATTTTACACTTAAGTCCTGAGAATTTGCGAAATTTAGTCCTACTCTCAAACTTAAGAATAAAAGCTTTTTATCAACGTTCTTAAGTCTAAGAATCACTCCTACTCTCCACGATATTTAAGAGACCTTCAGAGGTGTCTTAAGTGGTTAGGAGTTGCCAGCAGGGGATGGCACTGAGGCGAGAGAGACGTGCGCCAACGTTCAGGGAACGGAACAATGTTTTTTTGTTTTTTGATGACGAGCAGCTGATCAAACGGTATCGTTTAGACAGAGCAGGTATTATTTTTGTCACATATTTAATACTTTTCGATTGCAGTGGGCTAGTATATATAGAGCCACCCACACCAGTTTCAAATGAGTTGCCTAATTAATGAATTGGAAAGAAAATGTTATGACAGTAGCGTATGTGTGTGGCCGTGAGGTGAGTGACGTCAGTGAGTGTGTGGGCGAGAGAAGAGAGGGAGCGGTAGCGTGAGTGCCGGCGGGGACTAGTTTGTTTTGTATTATTTTGTAGTTTATTGTCAAAATATACACTCCCATTGTCCACTTCAATATTTCCAAGATATTTCTTTATTCTTAGACAAGGGATTCCCTTCCGTGATTGGTCATTTCTATGGACACAGAAATGACGTCACCTAAAATTGCGTTTACGGCACATAGTAATGTCGTAATTCAGCTCTGAGTGTGACACTTAAGATTCAGTCCTACACTTCGCTGAAAGTGTGAGTAAGACGCTTGATAACTAACTTTGAAGTGCAGCTTTCAGCGAAGAATTTATTTACTCATAAGTCAACTCTTAGCAGACTTCTTAGGAGTAATTCTAAGAAGCTTGATAAGTACGGCCCCTGCTGTGAAAGCTCTGCTGCGTGATGTTGCTGATGAGATGACGCCCCTTATTAAATCTGTGACTAAAATAATACCCGCTCTGTCTAAACGATACCGTTTGATCAGCTGCTCGTCATCAAACAAAGCCAGGACATCCTTCCGCTCCCTGAACGTTCGCGCATGTCTCTCTCGCCTCAGTGCCATCCCCCGCTGGCAACTCCTAACCACTTAAGACACCTCTGAAGGTCTCTTAAATATCGTGGAGAGTAGGAGTGATTCTTAGACTTAAGAACGTTGATAAAAAGCTTTTATTCTTAAGTTTGAGAGTAGGACTAAATTTCGCAAATTCTCAGGACTTAAGTGTAAAATGGCACTCTAAGAAGCTTGATAAGTACGGCCCCAGAACTAAAGGTCATCACAATGCTTCGATATCTGAACTGGAAAAGAAAAAGGAAAGAAAAGGAAACATTTATTTATGATTCATTGCCAATATTGTTTGTTTGTTTTGCATTATTTTGTAGTTTATTGTCAAAATATACACTCCCATCGTGCACTTAAATATTTCCAAGATATTTCTTTATTCTTAGACAACGGATTCCCTTCCGTGATTGGTCATTTCTATGGACACAGAAATGACGTCACCTAAAATCCCGTTTACGGCACATAGTAATGTCGTAATTCAGCTCTGAGTGTGACACTTAAGATTCAGTCCTACACTTCGCTGAAAGTGTGAGTAAGACGCTTGATAACTAACTTTTAAGTGCAGCTTTCAGCCAATAATTTATTTACTCTTAAGTCAACTCTTAGCAGACTTCTTAGGAGTCATTCTAAGAAGCTTGATAAGTACGGCCCCTGCTGTGAAAGCTCTGCTGCGTGATGTTGCTGATGAGATGACGCCCCTTATTAAATCTGTGACAAAAATAATACCCGCTCTGTCTAAACGATACCGTTTGATCAGCTGCTCGTCATCAAACAAAGCCAGGACATCCTTCCGTTCCCTGAACGTTGGCGCACGTCTCTCTCGCCTCAGTGCCATCCCCTGCGGGCAACTCCTAACCACTTAAGACACCTCTGAAGGTCTCTTAAATATCGTGGAGAGTAGGAGTGATTCTTAGACTTAAGAAAGTTGATAAATAGCTTTTATTCTTAAGTTTGAGAGTGGGACAAAATTTCGCAAATTCTCAGGACTTAAGTGTAAAATGGCACTCTAAGACGCTTGATAAGTACGGCCCCAGGAGCCAGCTTGCTTTCTTATCCGAGAGAGGAGCTGCTCACTTTGAAAACAACGGGGCGTGCTGGCATAAGACACTCCATTCCAGCGGAGCTGAGGAAGAATCCCTGGGGCTGCAGAGCGGGGGCTAAGCTAAAGGCTAAGCGAGAGGAAAATCGACGGTGCTACAAACCATCTATTCCTTCCGTCATCACGGGGAATGTCAACTCGCTGCCGAACAAGATCGACGAGCTTCATGGACTAAAAAACCAGCGTGCATATCAAGAAAGCAGCCTGTTTATCTTCACTGAGACGTGGCTAAACCATATGGTACCGGATGCTAACGTGGACCTGCAGGGATTCACCGCAGTGAGAGCTGACAGAGACAGTAAAGCAAAGGTGGGGGGCTCATCATATACGTTAACAACCGCTGGTGTAACCCGGGACACATCTCCGTGAAGAAAGTCTTGTGTTGCCCGGACCTGGAGCTACTAGCTGTTAGCCTCCGGGCATACTATCTGCAGAGGAAGTTCAGTCACGTGATCTCCCTCTGTGTTTACATTCCCCTGAGGGCAGATGCAGCCAATGCATGTGAGATGATCCACGCCATCACATCAAGGCTACAGACAAAACAGCCTGAGGCTTTTTTCATCATTTCTGGGGACTTCAATCATGCTCCTTTGGACTTTGGAACGTTAGCTGCTTTTTACCAGGCTGTGGATTGTCCCACGAGAAACAACAGGACAATTGACCTGCTGTATGCTAATGTCAGTGATGCATACAAGGTCACACCCCTCCTCTCATTAGGGAAGTCTGACCACAATCTTGTTCATCCATGCATCCATCCATTTTCTACCATTTATTCCCTTTGTGGTCGCGGGGGGCGCTGGAGCCTATCTCAGCTACATTTGCAGCCGAAATACACACCCCTGGTCCAAAGACAGCCTGTTAACACTTGCTCTGCGAGGAGGTGGTCCTCAGGGACTGCTACAACACCACCGACTGGGATGTGCTGCTTCCACAGGGTGAGGACATTGATTGGCTGACTCACTGTCTCACGGATTACCTCAACTTCTGCGTGTACGTGACCTGCCCTGCTAAGACTGTTCGGTGCTACCCTAATAACAAACCCTGGGTAACACAGGAGGTTAAAGTTGTCCTCAACAAGAAGAAAGCTGCCTTCAGGAGTGGAGACAGAAAGGCAATGAGAACAGCACAGCGGGAGGTAAAACGACGCGTGAGGGGGGTAAGGACAGCTACAGGAAGAACAACATGAGGGGAGGTCTGGGAAGGTGTGAAAACCATCACAGGCCACAAGACAAGTAGGGGGTACAATAGAGAGGGCCAATGAGATGATTAACTTCTTCAACCGGTTCAACCAGCCTGTGTCTTCCCCACCCCCCACTCCTCATCGTAGCCACCCCCTCTTCTGCTCCCCTCAACACACCTCCCCCCAGCCTCCTCCTCTTTCTCTTCTTCCTCCTCCTCCACCACCTCTACGCAGACATTAGTCATCTCTGGGGACCAGGTCAGAGGTCAACTGAGTTAAGTTAAGTTAAAGTTAAAGTACCAATGATTGTCACACACACACTAGGTGTGGTGAAATTTGTCCTCTGCATTTGACCCATCCCCTTGGGGAGCAGTGGGCAGCAGCGGCGCCGCGCCTGGGAATCATTTTGGTGATTTAACCCCCAATTCCAACCCTTGATGCTGAGTGCCAAGCAGGGAGGTAATGGCTCCCATTTTTATAGTCTTTGGTATGACTCGGCTGGGATTTGAACTCCAACCTACCCATCTCAGGGCGGACACTCTAACCACTAGGCCACTGGAAGCTACAACCTACGAAAGCAGCAGGCCCAGACAAGGTGTTCCCCCGACTCCTGAAGACCAGTGCTGCAGAACTGGGTGAACCACTCCAGCGGATCTTCAACCTCAGCCTGCAGCTGGGGAGCGTGCCCACCCTCTGAAAGATGTCGTGCATCGTTCCAGTTCCCCCCAAAAACTGCCACAGTGAGCTGAATGACTACAGACCAGTGGCGCTCACCTCTCATCTAATGAAGACAATGGAGCGACTCTTTCTCAGCCTCCTCAGACCACAGGTGCAACATGCCCAGGACAGCCTGCAGTTTGCGTACCGGGCAGGCAATGGTGTGGAGGATGCTATCCTTTACCTGCTGCACCGAGCCCACTCACACCTGGATAAAGGAAATGGCACTGTGAGGATCCAGTTCCTGGACTTCTCGAGTGCCTTTAATACTATCCAGCCCCGCCTTCTCTAGGACAAGCTGGGCAGAATTCGAGTGGACCCCTGCCTGGTTGCCTGGATTTCAGAGAAGAGGCAGAGAAGAGGACTGTGGACAAACTAGTGAGCATCCTGGATGATGCCAGTCACCCTCAGTAGCCAGAGGAGCCTGTTCAGTGCTAGACTGCTTCATCCCAAGTGCAGGATTAATGACTCAAAAACTCCTGTGTCCCACACGCCATTAGACTGTACAACTCCTCTCTGAGGGGATCAGGGGGTACTAGGATGACAGGGGATGCAAAACAATAACGATACTTAAATAAACTGCAACAAAAACAGCGCAATTAACAGTCCAAATAACAGTGCAATACTTTTTCATAACATGATCACTACTGCCTAGTTTCTCTTATTTTTACTGCTATATTTTAATTCTTATTGTTGCTTTTTATTTGTATTTTTATTGTAATATTTTCTATTTTATTTCCATTTATACCCCCATTATTTACTTGTTACTTTTTTAATTTGATCTCAATTCTGCACACTGCTGCTGGAATTAATAAAGTACTATCTATCTATCTTCAAGTCGCTTTCTGACAGTCGCTTCAAGATGCGCCGTTTTGGGGGCGGTCTTATTTACGTGCCTCCACTTGGACAGCGTCTTCTCCCCGTCATCTTTGTTGTAGCGGTGTAGCGTGCAAGGACGGGAGTGGAAGAAGTGTCAAAAGATGGCGCTAACTGTTTTAATGACATTCACACTTTACTTCAATCAATAACGGAGCAGCATCTCCTCATCCGGAAACAACAACACAGGAAATGTGTCCTGTGAAAAAACGTCCGACCGAAACTCTCTAATAACTGAAGTTCCTTGGGTGAATAATGTAAAAGTCACTACACCGGTATGTTTTAGTGCTTTCATGGTGAGTTTACTGACAGATATAAGTAAGAACTTTACACTACTTTATATTAGAAATGGCAACAGTGGAGGATGAATGTCACATAACAAGAAGATAGAGAAAAAGAAGAAGCTTATCAACTACAGTGTCGGCACGGACTACAATGGTGGATTTGCGCAATTTTTCAGGACTTATGCAGATCCCAAATACAGATCAGCAGGTACCAGAAGGTAAGAAAAGTTGCCTTTGCATAATATTGCGAAACAAAACGGCAGATAATGTCTTTCCTTATACACCATCATCATCGGCAGTCACTCGTAGTCGAGTATGACTGTCCTCAGAATGGATGGGTTCCCATTCGGGAGGACGCCTGCGCGTGACGTCTTTTAGCGTGGGGAGACTGATGCGCCTGCAGCCACCACACGGTCCTTGGCAGAGAGGGGCCTTGATCCAGTGGCATGGATCCATGACGACTGGAGACCACTCTCTGTTGCAGCCTTCATCCGCCTTCAGTGCCGTTGTGACATGCAGTGTCATCCTCCGCCACTTCCACCGTTGAGGTCTTTGAAATGCTATTCAACCCATAGCTGGGACCCTGACAGGTACTACCACCCCGGGTCAGAGTGGACCATGGAGCAATGATGACTGAGGGGTAACTCCACCTTCCCCAAAACTCCAGAACTCCCGAACTGAAGCCTCATCACTGGATGCAGTTTTGAGTCATACCCAGGACACACACCATAATAATACTCCTATGTTGAAGCACAGTACAATCCATCAAGTGGTGTGGCTTCATAGCTTACCAAAGTCCTACTAAAACATTTTAATAGATTTTTGAGCACCGTGTGTAATGTTGTATATTTTCAATGGAACATATACAATGTTGGTGTTGTTTACTTGAGTCTTATTGCAGTCTACACATATCTCTTATGTTTGACTGCCATCTACTCGTCACACTTATCATTACACCATGTACCAAATAAAATTGCTTCGAGGTCGTTAAGCAAAACCATAATTATTCCGTACATTAGGCGCACCGGGTTGTAAGGCGCACTGTCTAGATTTGTTGTTTTTTAAAAATATTTTAAGTGTGCCTTATAGTCCGGAAAATACGGTATGTATTCATACTTGTGTGTTTTTACCTTAATCTCCCGGAACACCAGGCTCCCCCAAAGTGCTGCAACCAGGCCGTACCCCTGTTGAGGACAAGCGCTATCAGCAGAGCACAGCATTTTCCTATTCAAATCAAGCTTTGCAATTATGAACCGTGGCAGTGCTTTCCTTGGAGTTTAAAATGGTGCATTTAAACAGAGTCACGCCTTGTAAAATGCCGTGTGAGAGAAGAGCAGCAGCGGGCTGGCAAACAGCACCTGTGCCGCTGGAGGATTTAGATAGACGGGTTGCAGATGAAAAAGGTAAACATAAAACACTTGGAGAAAAAAACAACACATACACCATTTACACCTTGATTAGTTTCTTTTGAACTTTTGGCCTACCATGCTGCAGCCTGCATTAACAAACTCCACTGCTATTAACAGCAATTAACAAATCATTAAGTAAAGATTAAAACAAAGTGTTACACAAAATAACATGTGTTAGTGTAAAAAAAAAAAAATCTTGCCTTTGTATAACCAAACAAAAAGCTAAATTACTAATTATTTAAAAGGGAACTGCACTTTTTGGGGTGTAATGTCATTAGCAATCTTTATGGAAGAAAAAAACATGTTTCCTTTTTTATGCTTTCTAACTCGCAAATAAACATTAGCATAAGTTAGTTAACATCGGATGATATTGAGAATCACTCTGTTCCACCTATAAAGTTGTATATAAATGCTGTGAGTATATATGTCATGTAGTAACATTCATAATAACATGTAATATATACATGATGTAAGTATATATGTCATGTAGTAACATTCATAATAACATGTAATATATACATGATGTAAGTATATATGTCATGTAGTAACATTCATAACATGTCATATATACATGATGTAAGTATATATGTCATGTAGTAACATTCATAATAACATGTCATATATACATGATGTAAGTATATATGTCATGTAGTAACATTCATAATAACATGTAATATATACATGATGTAAGTATATATGTCATGTAGTAACATTCATAATAACAAGTAATATATGCATGATGTAAGTATATATGTCATGTAGTAACATTCATAATAACATGTAATATATACATGATGTAAGTATATATGTCATGTAGTAACATTCATAATAACAAGTAATATATACATGATGTAAGTATACATGTCATGTAGTAACATTCATAATAACATGTCATATATACATGATGTAAGTATATATGTCATGTAGTAACATTCATAATAACATGTAATATATACATGATGTAAGTATATATGTCATGTAGTAACATTCATAATAACATGTAATATATACATGATGTAAGTATATATGTCATGTAGTAACATTCATAATAACATGTAATATATACATGATGTAAGTATATATGTCATGTAGTAACATTCATAATAACATGTAATATATACATGATGTAAGTATATATGTCATGTAGTAACATTCATAATAACATGTAATATATACATGATGTAAGTATATATGTCATGTAGTAACATTCATAATAACATGTAATATATACATGATGTAAGTATATATGTCATGTAGTAACATTCATAATAACAAGTAATATATGCATGATGTAAGTATATATGTCATGTAGTAACATTCATAATAACATGTAATATATACATGATGTAAGTATATATGTCATGTAGTAACATTCATAATAACAAGTAATATATACATGATGTAAGTATACATGTCATGTAGTAACATTCATAATAACATGTCATATATACATGATGTAAGTATACATGTCATGTAGTAACATTCATAATAACATGTAATATATACATGATGTAAGTATATATGTCATGTAGTAACATTCATAATAACATGTAATATATACATGATGTAAGTATATATGTCATGTAGTAACATTCATAATAACATGTAATATATACATGATGTAAGTATATATGTCATGTAGTAACATTCATAATAACATGTAATATATACATGATGTAAGTATATATGTCATGTAGTAACATTCATAATAACATGTAATATATACATGATGTAAGTATATATGTCATGTAGTAACATTCATAATAACATGTAATATATACATGATGTAAGTATATATGTCATGTAGTAACATTCATAATAACATGTAATATATACATGATGTAAGTATATATGTCATGTAGTAACATTCATAACAACATGTAATATATACATGACGTAAGTATATATGTCATGTAGTAACATTCATAATAACATGTAATATATACATGATGTAAGTATATATGTCATGTAGTAACATTCATAATAACATGTAATATATACATTATCTAAGTATATACACTACCGTTCAAAAGTTTGGGGTCACCCAAACAATTTAGTGGAATAGCCTTCATTTCTAAGAAGAAGAATAGACTGTCGAGTTTCAGATGAAAGTTCTCTTTTTCTGGCCATTTTGAGCGTTTAATTGAGCCCACAAATGTGATGCTCCAGAAACTCAATCTGCTCAAAGGAAGGTCAGTTTTGTAGCTTCTGTAAGGAGCTAAAGTGTTTTCAGATGTGTGAACATGATTGCACAAGGGTTTTCTAATCATCAATTAGCCTTCTGAGCCAATGAGCAAACACATTGTACCATTAGAACACTGGAGTGATAGTTGCTGGAAATGGGCCTCTATACACCTATGTAGATATTGCACCAAAAAGCAGACATTTGCAGCTAGAATAGTCATTTATCACATTAGCAATGTATAGAGTGTATTTCTGTAAAGTTAAGACTAGTTTAAAGTTATCTTCATTGAAAAGTACAGTGCTTTTCCTTCAAAAATAAGGACATTTACATGTGACCCCAAACTTTTTAACGGTAGTGTATGTTACAAGGGGACAAGACGGGACCGCCAACGGATCAGCCACTTACAGCGCTCCTTAAAAAGGTGGGAAAAAGGTGACATTGGGAAAGGGGGAAGAGTAAAAAAAATATCAGTCTGAGGCTGGACCCTCAGGAGTGGTCCAGACTGAGTCCGGGGAAAAAACCTCACATAGCATGGCACACGTACATGTAATCACAACAACTCGCAACAGAGGAGGGGGGAGTTGGGACCCTGGAGGCCGGCTGCCGCTATTAAAGTGCTACTCAGCCCCCACAACCCCTGAGGAATTAAGCAGTGGTGAAGGCGTTCAGTTCAGACAAAGACAAGGACACAAGAAAGCAAGCAGGGAAGGAGGGAGCGGAGAAACCGCCCTCACCAAGAGGCAAGACAGAAAAATGCAAACAATGCAGGTAATGGAGGTTGAGCTATTCCACTTTAAAACCCCTCATACTGTTAGAGGTTTTTTGATTTTTTTAATGTGCTGAAAGTATTTAGTAACGGGTACATTCATGTAAGATGTACAGTTCGATCCCCGTCTTCCGCCCTCCTAGCCATCCTAGTGTCCTTGAGCAAGACACTTCACCCTTGCTCCTGATGGGTCGTGGTCAGCTCCCGCCATCAGTGTGTGAATGGGTGAATGTGGAAATAGTGTCAAAGCGCTTTGAGTGCCTTGAAGGTAGAAAAGCGCTATACAAATATAACCATTGTACCCCTGGTAGCTCTAAACAAGCCAGACAGCTCAAAGACGAAACCCAGTCCAGCTAGCTAGCCTGGCAGCAGGGGCTTGTTGGCCAGGTTCAGGGCATGTCTGCTGTGCCAGGAACAGAACTGACTTGTCTCGGTCGCCCTGTGAGCAGAAGAGCACATTGCCAATGGTCTCAGGGCAATAGACCCAGTTAGTTGGTCACTGCGGGGCAACTCAAAAACTACACCAACTGTCACCTACGTGTTCTATTGGAACCTGCAGTAGTGAGTCCAGAGGTGGAAGTTTGTCTCGAGCAAGCATGCTTTCACAAAATTCTGCCCCGGCGCTCTCCATTATGAGCATCTCTTCCCTCCATGAGTTCAAATATTATGACTGGCAACTCGGCAAGGCCCGCGTGTACGGCCGACCTCGTCGACATCCTGCAACTGTCACATATACGTCCATTGCATGCCGGATGGCGTTGGATCTGAGATAGACCACGCCTCACCTCGCAAATCAGCCCTCATTGATGCAGAACTACTTCGCCCTCAACATCTCTGTCGCTGCCCTTAGTGCATACTTGCCAACCTTGAGACCTCCAATATCGGGAGGTGGGGGGTAGGGGGTGGGGGTGGGGTGTTGGGGGCGGGGGGCGTGGTTGGGGGCGTGGTTATTTACTGCTAGAATTCACCAACTCGAGTATTTCATACATATATATATATATATATATATATATATATATATATATATATATATATATATATATATATATATATATATATATATGTATGAAATACTTGACTTTCAGTGAATTCTAGCTATATATATATATATTTATTTTATTTACATAAAATAAATACTTGAATTATCTATCCATTAGATGGCAGTATTGTCCTGTTTAACTTCTCCGTTCATGACTGAGTATATCATTTCGGCCACCGTGTTCAATGGAGAATTCTGTTCTACATATTTACAGGCAACATACCCCTTCCCCTTCCAACTGTCCTGGATGAACTGAAATTCTTGTTTCCATTCGTTTTGGAACTTGCAAGCGTATTTATATTGTGGGAAAGCGGACGTGAGAATAGGCTGTCCCCACTCAGTCTCAGGTCCGCATTGAGCTGGAGGGGGCGTGGCCTCCAGCTCCGCTGTCGGGAGAAAATCTCTGCCTGGAGGTTGTCGGGAGAGGCACTAATCTCTGCCGGGAGGTTGTCGGGAGAGGCGCTAATCTCTGCCGGGAGGTTGTCGGGAGAGGCGCTAATCTCTGCCGGGAGGTTGTCGGGAGAGGCGCTAATCTCTGCCGGGAGGTTGTCGGGAGAGGCGCTAATCTCTGCCGGGAGGTTGTCGGGAGAGGCGCTAATCTCTGCCGGGAGGTTGTCGGGAGAGGCGCTAATCTCAGCCGGGAGGTTGTCGGGAGAGGCGCTAATCTCTGCCGGGAGGTTGTCGGGAGAGGCGCTAATCTCTGCCTGGAGGTTGTCGGGAGAGGCGCTAATCTCTGCCGGGAGGTTGTCGGGAGAGGCGCTAATCTCTGCCGGGAGGTTGTCGGGAGAGGCGCTAATCTCTGCCGGGAGGTTGTCGGGAGAGGCGCTAATCTCTGCCGGGAGGTTGTCGGGAGAGGCGCTAATCTCTGCCGGGAGGTTGTCGGGAGAGGCGCTAATCTCAGCCGGGAGGTTGTCGGGAGAGGCGCTAATCTCTGCCGGGAGGTTGTCGGGAGAGGCGCTAATCTCTGCCTGGAGGTTGTCGGGAGAGGCGCTAATCTCTGCCGGGAGGTTGTCGGGAGAGGCGCTAATCTCTGCCGGGAGGTTGTCGGGAGAGGCGCTAATCTCTGCCGGGAGGTTGTCGGGATTCTCCCGCTAAAAACGGGAGGGTTGGCAAGTATGCCTTAGTGAGACCCGGCTGACTGGTGTTGGCTCTGTCCAGGAAAAAAAAATACACTTTATTCCAGAATGGATTCCCAGATGGCGATGGACCAATGCATGGCCTCGGCTTTGCAATTTAAAACAAGCTCTTGTCCTCAGTGGAAAAAACCTGTGCCTATCTCCCCACGCCTCTCCTCACTGCGCCTTCCCACAAACATTACAATCACAGCCACTTATGCCCCTTCAGTGACCTCTGACCTAGAGTCAAAGGACATTTTCTACAATCAACTAAACTCAATTATTCAAAAGACCCCCTCAACCGAACGCCTGTTGATTCTTGGAGATGTCAATGCCCGAGTGGGCGTGAACTCCAGTCCTGACATGAATGACAATGGAACTCTGCAGCACACACCAACTCTATATTCCCTCTTCTTTCTTTCAGGGCTCAAACCTGGTGACACCCTTGTTCTAACCATGGTGTCACCATGTGCTAGTGAAGTGTGAGGACTTAAAGGCCTACTGAAATGAGATTTTCTTATTTAAACGGGGATAGCAGGTCCATTCTATGTGTCATACTTGATCATTTTGCGATATTGCCATATTTTTGCTGAAAGGATTTAGTAGAGAACATCGACGATAAAGTTTGCTACTTTTGGTCGCTGATAAAAAAGCCTTGCCTGTACCGGAAGTAGCGTGACGTCCAGTGACGTGCAGTCAGTAGAGGCAGGGGAGGCGGGGCCTCACCTGCCATCATGGAAAGAAAAAAAACATAAATAAAAAATAATAAATTGTTATATGTATCCAGTGATTATATTAAAGTTATTTTCCAATTAACTTCACCAGTTTTAGATTATTTTTATTTTCACATTTGCCATTCAAATAGTGAGAAGAGACGGTGCGGTGATCAGCAGCCAGTTGAGGCGTCACTCAGTTGTGCCTCAACATGGATTGCGCAATGACTCGGTTAACTGCTGGCCTGCTGTGCAGTGAGACCGTATTGCTATATGAATTATATTATACATTTCCATAGTTGAGTTAGCTGAGGTATATAATGTACAGTGTATTTTGTCAACAACTGTATGTGTGTAACGTATTTCTTGTGCTGAGCATTCATAAAACTGCTGCAAAAGACGTACTGGCTGAGGCTCGCAGTAATCCGGCCTCCTGGTGGTAGAGGGCGGTAGTGATCTCAGAGATCATTCCTCGGCCGCAGAAGAAGAAAAAAATAAATAAATAAAATAAGTTAGCAATAAGTGCAGCGATTGTTTATTTCCTCTCGCCTGAACTTTTATTAAAAACATGGAGGATTACATATGTAAAATAAAACAGTTTTCTAAACTGGACTTTCAATTGAAGCTGGAGGTAATAATTAAAGGTAGACCAACGCCGGAGCTAAAAGGTTTGCTTTTGACTTCGGGACAGAAGACCCTTTCTTTTCAAACGGTGTAGTACACACGCAAAGGCTGGCTGTGTGGATGTCCAGCAAGAAAGGTAAGACCATAATAATGTTTTTTTTTAATTAAATGTGCTTTTTTGTGTGCTACAGTTTGTATGTGTAAAGAATGCTGGTATGAGCTTTTAAACATAACCCGTTAACTGCCGCCAATCAAATGGTGAATAAGATACTCTTTAGGGTTCATATGTTTGTAAATCTGACTGTGATGAAGTCAGTGCCTCACCAGACATGAACCTCACCGCACGTCACTGGTGACATCACAGGTTGTGGAGCGCCTCACATCTGCACATTGTTTACAATCATGGCCACCAGCAGCGAGAGCGATTCGGACCGAGAAAGCGACGATTACCCCATTAATTTGAGCGAGGATGAAAGATTCGTGGATGAGGAAAGTGAGAGTGAAGGATTAGAGGGCAGTGGAAGCGATTCAGATAGGGAAGATGCTGTGAGAGCCGGGGGTGACCTGATTTTCAGCTGGGAATGACGGAAACAGTAAATAAACACAAGACATATATATACTCTATTAGCCACAACACAACCAGGCTTATATTTAATATGCCACAAATGAATCTGCATAACAAACACCTCCCCCCTCCCGTCCATATAACCCACCAATACAAATCAAACACCCACACAACACACTCAATCCCACAGCCCAAAGTATCGTTCACCTCCGCAAAGTTCATATAGCACATATATTTCCCCAAAGTCACATACGTGACATGCACATAGCAGTACGCAAGTATAGGCAAGCGATCAAATGTTTGAAAGCCGCAGCTGCGTACTCACGGTAGAGCGTATCCAACTCAAAGTCCTCCTGGTAAGAGTCTCTGTTGTCCCAGTTCTCCACAGGCCAATGGTAAAGCTTGACTGTCATATTTAGGGAATGTAAACAATGAAACATCGGCTGTGTTTGTGTTGCTGCAGCCGGCCGCTAATACACCGCTTCCCACCTACAGCTTTCTTCTTTGCTGTCTCCATTGTTCATTGCACAAATGGCAAAAGATTCACCAACACAGATGTCCAGAATACTGTGGAATTTTGCGATGAAAACAGACGACTTAATAGCTGGCCACAATGCTGTCCCAAAATGTCCGCTACAATCCGTGACGTCACGCGCAAACGTCATCATACCGAGACGTTTTCAGCAGAATATTCTGCGGGAAATTTAAAATTGCACTTTACTAATCTAACCCGGCATGTGTTGCAATGTTAAGATTTCATCATTGATATATAAACGATCAGACTGCGTGGTTGGTAGTAGTGGGTTTCAGTAGGCCTTTAAAAAATGTAACATTGCCGCTCACTGCATTCAGCAGACTGTGACACTGATCGCGCCTTTGTACGCTGCAAACTAAGGTTGACCCCAATAAAGCTTGATCACGTCAGGCCCAAGCCCTCTCCTCGCCTGGATGTTTCTGCTACCTATGCAGCATGCATTACAAGAAGTACTTGTGTCTGGCTATGCCACCTCATCACTGCATGCAGATACCACTGACCACTCCCTCTCACCTGCGGACATCACCTCTGCCTGGCAGCACTTTCACTATCACCACAAAGTCTGCATTCTCCACCTTTAGAAAGCTATCCAGGTCACAGCCAGACTGGTTTAAAGCTCATGCCAGCCTGCATTGATGCCTAACTCATGCCTAACTACCCGCAATTGCCCTGAAAGCCCTAAGGCAGACTGTCCAGATTGCAGCATAAAACTCGCTCAAATAGCATGGAGCGTGGCATGGAGGCAGGCATGTCGCAATGTCCAAAAGGCCACTCGTACTGCCATGCAAGACTACTGGAACACACTATGTGACCGTCTCGAGTCATGTGCATCCAGTGGCAATATCCAAAGTGTCTTCATAGGCCTGAAAGAAGCTTTAGGCCCAGTCCCCAAAAAGTCCTCTGCCCTCCGTTCCCTAGCTGGTGAATTCCTCACTGATCTGGAATCTCAGCTGACCCGTTGGGCTGAGCAGGAAAGCATTCTCTATGGCCAGCCTGTCACACTGGCAATAACTGCAGCTGCCCCTGAGTTCCCCTTTCTGACTGACCTGGATGCTGACATCCCCATTGAGGAAGTCAAATCTGCCATAAACGCTCTTAAAAACAGCAAGTCTCCCGGCGCTGACAGCCTTCCTTCTGAGGTTTACAAGGCAGGTGGGGGTGCACTCATCTCTGTTTTACACCATCTGTTTGTGTCTTGGTAGAACAATGGGTATCTCCCATATGTCTTCCGAGATGCTAACATAATCACCGTCTGTAAAAACAAAAGGGGACCGTGCAGACTAACAACTACAAAGGAATTTCTTGTTGCCGGAAAGATATTTGCCCGAACTGTTCTACAAGTTCTTGCAGACCGTATCCTCCCTGAAAGCTACGGTGGGTTTCGTATCGGTCGCTCCTGAGTAGACAACGGTGTTCTGTGTTCCATGATTACAGGAACAGTGCATTGAACAACAGTTGGTATTTGTGTAAATTTAATATACGGAAATCATTGTCTAATTACAAAAACATTTGAAAAGTACGTAATTAAGAAGACAATGAATCTTTTTGAGCAAAATAAATGGTATTTGTGGACTTGACTATGGCCTTTGACTACATCAGCCGATTTGGACTCTTTTTAGACTTGACTGCCCCCTTAAACTGCTGAAGGTGATCACTGAATTTCATGATGGCATGAAGGCAACGGTAAAATATGAAGGCCCTTGCTCTGACAAATTCCAGATGAGATGTGGGGTGAAGCGCGGTTGTGTTCTTGCTCCTACCCTCTTTGGAATATTTTTCTCTGCCCTATTACGTTGCGCATTCCCCGAAGACTCTGGCATCCTCTTATATATCCGCAGCTCAGGAAAACTTTTCAAGCTATGCAGACTGCGGGATAAGACGAAAGTAAGTCATGTCAACTGTGAACTGCTTTATGCGGACGATGCTGCCTTTGCCACCCACTCAGAGGCTGAACTACAACTTTTTTTTCTTTAGCCTTTATTTAACCAGGTAAAAATCCCATTAAAATCAAATATCTCTTTTCCAAGAGAGACCTGGCCAAGAGGGCAGCAGCAAGGTTACATTAAAAACAGTTAACAACACATAAAACATCCAATTTACATTAAAACTTGCTGACATAACACATGTGCATACAGACAAGGTAGACTGCAATCCTTTCACAGAAGCTTTAAACTCATTCAATGTAACAAGAGTTTGAAGTTGAATATTCAATTGTAGGTTATTCCAAGCCTTCACTGCTGAAAACCTAAATGCTTTCTTGCCCAGTTCAGTTCTTACTTTGGGGACGACAAATTGCAGAACATTCATTGAACGAAGATTGTGACTTCCTTGTGTCTTTGTTAAAAGACAAGACACATAAGATGGAGTGATACCCAGAATGGTTTTGTAGATGAAAATATACCAATGATTGAGGCGTCGAGCACTTAAAGACGTCCAGTTAACCATTGAGTATAATACGCAATGGTGAGTAAGGGGAGCGCAGTTGGTGATGAATCTCAGTGCACCGTGGTACGCACTATCCAGCTTGTGGAGACAACCAGCTCCGCACATCCTTTGACTCTGCATGCCAAGAGTTCGGCCGGCAGATTAGCTTAAAAAAGACAGTTGTCTTTGCCCACCCAGCAACCCTGAACCCTGCTATCTTCATCTCCAACACACCTATCTGTGGTGGATACATTCACTAACCTGGGATCTGCAGTCTCCAACACCAACTACCTTGATGCAGAAATTGACAAACGCATTGGAAGGGCATCGTCAATTTTTAGCAAATTGAGAAAGCATGTCTGGCAAAACAAGAACCTTTCTTTGCTCCTCAAAGTACATGTATACCACACACGTGTACTTAGTACCTTACTATACGTATCTGAGTCATGGACAACATACCGCAGGCACGAACATTGCCCTAATGCATTTCACTTCCGCCTCCCTTTGTTCCATACTGGGTGTTTGTTGGAAGGACCATGTGTTAGTTGATTTTAAAAACTGTTTGTAAAAGTAATCTGTTGATTGATCTAACATGATAGTTCTAAAGAACACAAGGAGACTACAATGCATCTTTTGTTCAACAGACAACCAGGACAGGCGTGAATGCATAGATGAAATATTAGCACGCAAAGAACATTTTAGGAACCAGTCTAGCCGCTCTGTTCTGAACAAGTTGCAGTTTGTTCAGGTCAGACTTAGTCGTAGCGAACCATATTATAGGACAGTAATGAAGATGACAGAAAACCAAGGTATGACTTGAGCCATTGTTTAGGATGTCAAGAAGGTGGAACACTTCCTGACCATGGCTAAACCTCTTCATTGAAATACCATCAATATGATCAGACCATGACAGTTGACTGTCTAATAGCACACCAAGCAGTTTTGCTTTTTTAACCTGCTCAATAGATATGTCTGACATTGAAACATGAAGCTGAGGGTCATCAACAAGCATATGACTGGATCTAAAAAGAATGCTTTTTGTTTTGTCAATTTTCACAACAAGTTTACTATCATTTACCCAGCGTGACTCTCTCCAGGTCCTGATTGAAGTTATTTTCTAGGTCATTTAAGGTAGAGGCAGTACTGTACGGAGTTGTGTCATCTGCATACGTAACCATATTGGTGTTTGTTGTAACACAGGGAAGATCATTAGTAAAAATAATACAAACCCCGTTTCCATGTGAGTTGGGAAATGGTGTTAGATGTAAATATAAACGGAATACAATGATTTGAAAATCCTTTTCAAGCCATATTCAGTTGAATATGCTACAAAGACAACATATTTCATGTTCAAACTCATAAACATTTTTTTTTGCAAATAATCATTAACTTTAGAATTTGATGGCAGCAACACGTGATAAAGAAGTAGGGAAAGGTGGCAATAAATCCTGATAAAGTTGAGGAATGCTCATCAAACACTTATTTGGAACATCCCACAGGTGAACAGGCTAATTGGGAACAGGTGGGTGCCATGATTGGCTATAAAAGTAGATTCCATGAAATGCTCAGTCATTCACAAACAAGGATGGGGCGAGGGTCACCACTTTGTCAACAAATGCCTGAGCAAATTGTTGAACAGTTTAAGAACAACCTTTCTCAAGCAGCTATTGCAAGGAATCGAGGGATTTCACCATCTACGCTCCGTAATATCATCAAAGGGTTCAGAGAATGTGGAGAAATCACTGCAGGTAAGCAGCTAAGCCCGTGACCTTCCATCCCTCAGGCTGTACTGCATCAACAAGCCGGTATAGGCGGTATAGCTCGGTTGGTAGAGTGGCCGTGCCATCAACCTGAGGGTTGCAGGTTCGATTCCCGCTTCCGCCATCCTAGTCACTGCCGTTGTGTCCTTGGGCAAGACACTTTACCCACCTGCTCTCAGTGCCACCCACACTGGTTTAAATGTAACTTAGATATTGGGTTTTCACTATGTAAAGCGCTTTGAGTCACTAGAGAAAAGCGCTATATAAATATAATTCACTTCACTTCAAGCCACATCAGTGTGTAAAGGATATCACCACATGGTCTCAGGAACACTTCATAAACCCACTGTCAGTAACTACAGTTGGTCGCTACATCTGTAAGTGCAAGTTAAAACTCTCCTATGCAAGGCGAAAACCGTTTATCAACAACACCCAGAAACGCAGTCGGCTTTGCTGGGCCTGAGCTTATCTAAGATGGACTGATACAAAGTGGAAAAGTGTTCTGTGGTCTGACGAGTCCACATTTCAAATTGTTTTTGGAAACTGTGGACGTCGTGTCCTCCGGACCAAAGAGGAAAAGAACCATCCGGATTGTTCTAGGCGCAAAGTGTAAAAGGCAGCATGTGTGATGGTATGGGGGTGTATTAGTGGCCAAGTCATGGGTAACTTACACATCTGTGAAGGCACCATTAATGCTGAAAGGTACATACAGCTTTTGGAGCAACATATGTTGCCATCCAAGCAACGTTACCATGGACGCCCCTGCTTATTTCAGCAAGACAATGCCAAGCCACGTGTTACATCAACGTGGCTTCATAGTAAAAGAGTGCGGGTACTAGACTGGCCTGCCTGTAGTCCAGACATTGAAAATGTGTGGCACCTGCAATGTGAGAAGTGAGACCCCCGGACTGTTGAACAACTTAAGCTGTACATCAAGCAAGAATGGGAAAGAATTCCACTTCAAAAATGTGTCTCCTCACTTCCCAAACCTTTACTGAGTGTTGTTCAAAGGAAAGGCCATGTAACACAGTGGTGAACATGCCCTTTCCCAACTACTTTAGCACGTGTTGCAGCCATGAAATTCTAAGTTCATTATTATTTGCAAAAAAAATAAAGTTGATGAGTTTGAACATGAAATATGTTGTCTTTGTAGCATATTCAACTGAATATGGCTTGAAAAGGATTTGCAAATCATTGTATTCCGTTTATATTTACATCTAACACCATTTCCAAACTCATATGGAAACGGGGTTTGTAAAAAGCTAAGGACCTAAGCAGCTTCCTTGAGGCACGCCGCAGTAATTGTACTTGCGTTCAGATAGGCTACCATTAAAACACTCTCTGTAATCTTCCTGATAGCTCAACATCCAAGAAAGTGACATACTATTAAAACCATATTTTCTCAGTTTGGAGATCATTATGTGGTGATGTACCACATGGAATGCTGCACTAAAGTCAATCAGGACAGTACCAAGCATCTTCTTGACATCCATTTGTGTCAGCCAGTCATCAGTCAGCTGAGCTAGAGCAGTAGATGTTGACTGACCTTGCCTGTAAGCATGCTGGGAACACCACACCACTTTGTTGTAGGTAAAGTCATCTTGAATTTGTTGGAAAACAACTTATTCCATCAATTTACTAAGAACAGGAAGTAAGCTTATTGGTCTACTGTTTTTGCCAGTAACATCTTTCTTTTTGTCCTTGGCTAGAGGGATGACCTTGGCCTCCTTCCAAACCCCAGGACAGACTCCATATCTTACTGACTTATTAAATATATGACAAATCAGAGTTGATACATGGCATGCCGCAAGTCTTAACAATTTGCCATCTAGCGTGTCCGTCCCAGCAGGTTTATCAGATGGCAGTGATGACAACAATTTCTCAATAGCAGAACTACTAAGTGGTACAAAATTCAACCTGCAGCTTTTACCCTCCATTATATGATTTTCAATTAATGTGCATGAGCCATCAGAAGGCTTCATATTTACTCTCAGATTTTCCACCATGTTTGTGAAGTAATTATTCAAATATGTGGCAATTTCCATTGGCTTAGTCAGGTAAGCTCCATCAACTTCTACATACGAATTTGTTTTACATGAAGCTGATCTTCCCATTATTTGATTTAAGATTTTTCACAATTGTTTCCCATCATGTCTAAAGTCATAGATCTTTGTCTGATAATACACCTTTTTATTACCTCTATTTATTTTAGTTACACGATTTCTTTTACTATTAGTTTAGTTTATTAGCACTAAATTAGTTTTGCTTGCAGTTTCGTTGAACAATGTACAATGACAATAAAGATATATTCTATTCTATCATCTCATCAGAAAGTAGACCAGGGGCCGTACTTATCAAGCTTCTTAGAGTGCCATTTTACACTTAAATCCTGAGAATTTGCGAAATTTAGTCCTACTCTCAAAGTTAAGAATAAAAGCTTTTTATCAACGTTCTTAAGTCTAAGAATCACTCCTACTCTCCACGATATTTAAGAGACCTTCAGAGGTGTCTTAAGTGGTTAGGAGTTGCCAGCAGGGGATGGCACTGAGGCGAGAGAGACATGCGCCAACATTCAGGGAGCGGAACGATGTTTGTTTTTTTTGATGACGAGCAGCTGATCAAACGGTATCGTTTAGACAGAGCGGATATTATTTTTGTCACAGATTTAATACTTTTCGATTCCATGTTGATTTCTGCATGTGTCTGCAGTGGGCTAGTATATATAGAGCCACCCACACCAGTTTCAAATTAGTTGCCTAATTAATGAATTGGAAAGAAAATGTTATGACAGTAGCGTATGTGTGTGGCCGTGAGGTGAGTGACGTCAGTGAGTGTGTGGGCGAGAGAAGAGAGGGAGCGGTAGCGTGAGTGCCGGCGGGGACTAGTTTGTTTTGTATTATTTTGTAGTTTATTGTCAAAATATACACTCCCATTGTCCACTTAAATATTTCCAAGATATTTCTTTATTCTTAGACAAGGGATTCCCTTCCGTGATTGGTCATTTCTATGGACACAGAAATGACGTCACCTAAAATTGCGTTTACGGCACATAGTAATGTCGTAATTCAGCTCTGAGTGTGACACTTAAGATTCAGTCCTACACTTCGCTGAAAGTGTGAGTAAGACGCTTGATAACTAACTTTTAAGTGCAGCTTTCAGCGAAGAATTTATTTACTCTTAAGTCAACTCTTAGCAGACTTCTTAGGAGTCATTCTAAGAAGCTTAATAAGTACGGCCCCAGAAGAATCCGCCAACTTTTTAGCCTGGTTACGTTGCTTCATAAGTGCTTTGAGCTCATTCCCTAACCAGGGGGCGCCATTTGCCCTGACAGTTGTTTTTCTGACGGAGCATGCTTATCTGCAATCTCCAAAAATAACTTCATGAATGTGCTCAAAACAGCTTCAGGATCCTCCTCAAGACACACATTTTCCCAGTTAACATGTTTCACATCATCTATACATTTTACCTCATTAAAATATTTATAAGACCTTCTATGTATAGTCACACTAGGAGCATTGGAGAGCTTGGTCTTCCTCCTTATTGCAATCAAGTTGTGGTCCGTAAAGCCAAGAGCTATTGATAGTGTTTTAGTGCATTTATCAGGAACATTAGTGAATAGGTGGTCAATGCATTTGATGACTTTAGCCTATTTCTATGTATAGTTGATCTGGTTGGTAGTGTAATGGTCTGTGTGAGGTTACAGGCATTAGCTCCAGCAATACATTTATTTTTCAGCGGGCACATAGCAGATCAATCAATGTTTGTGTCCCCTGTAAAATATATCTCTGTTCTCATCACTAGATTTATCCAATATCTTGCATATTTAATCCAGGTATTTTATATCGGCACTAGGTGGTCTATAACAGCACCCCACCAGTATGGGTTTGGTCTGTGGCAGGTGAACCTGGATCCACAGGGCCTCAATATCAGCCAACATTAAATCATGTCTTACTTTCACAGGAATGTGACTCTGCACATACACAGCTACACCGCCACCACATCTGGTTCTATCCTTCCTAAAATTTGTGTATCCATCTACAGCTAATTCAACATCCTCAGAAGAGGAGTCATGATGAGTTTCAGATGTTGCCATAATGTGTATATCATTAGACTTCATTATCAGACATAAATCTGGGATTTTATTTCTTAAGCTACAGATATTCAAGTGAGCTATCAGTAGGCTTTTGCCAGGTAGTTTAAGATTGTATGAAACCATGATTCAGTTGAATATGCTACAAAGACAACATATTTCATGTTCAAACTCAAACTTTATTATTTTTTTTGCAAATAATAATTAACTTAGAATTTCATGGCTGCAACACGTGCCAAAGTAGTTGTGAAAGGGCATGTTCACCACTGTGTTACATGGCCTTTCCTTTGAACAACACTCAGTAAAGGTTTGGGAAGTGAGGAGACACATTTTTGAAGTGGAATTCTTTCCCATTCTTGCTTGATGTACAGCTTAAGATGTTCAACAGTCCGGGGGTCTCCCTTCTGCTATTTTAGGCTTCATAATGCGCCACACATTTTCAATGGGAGACAGGTCTGGACCACAGGCAGGCCAGTCTAGTACCCGCACTCTTTTACTTGATGTAACACGTGGCTTGGCATTGTCTTGCTGAAATAAGCAGGGGCGTCCATGGTAACGTTGCTTGGATGGCAACATATGTTGCTCCAAAAGCTGTATGTACCTTTCAGCATTAATGGTGCCTTCACAGATGTGTAAGTTACCCATGTCTTGGCCACTAATACACCCCCATACCATCACACATGCTGCCTTTTACACTTTGCGTCTATAACAATCCGGATGGTTCTTTTCCTCTTTGGTCCGGAGGACACGACGTCCACAGTTTCCAAAAACAATTTGAAATGTGGACTCGTCAGACCACAGAACACTTTTCCACTTTGTATCAGTCCATCTTAGATGAGCTCAGGCCCAGCGAAGCCCACTGCGTTTCTGGGTGTTGTTGATAAACGGTTTTCACCTTGCATAGGAGAGTTTTAACTTGCACTTACAGATGTAGCGACCAACTGTAGTTACTGACAGTGGGTTTCTGAAGTGTTCCATGTGGTGATATCCTTTACACACTGATGTGGCTTGTTGATGCAGTACAGCCTGAGGGATGGAAGGTCACGGGCTTAGCTGCTTACGTGCAGTGATTTCTCCACATTCTCTGAACCCTTTGATGATATTACGGAGCGTAGATGGTGAAATCCCTCAATTCCTTGCAATAGCTGCTTGAGAAAGGTTGTTCTTAAACTGTTCAACAATTTGCTCAGGCATTTGTTGACAAAGTGGTGACCCTCGCCCCATCCTTGTTTGTGAATGACTGAGCATTTCATGGAATCTACTTTTATAGCCAATCATGGCACCCACCTGTTCCCAATTAGCCTGCTCACCTGTGGGATGTTCCAAATAAGTGTTTGATGAGCATTCCTCAACTTTATCACTATTTATTGCCACCTTTCCCAACTTCTTTGTCACGTGTTGCTGCCATCAAATTATAAAGTTAATGATTATTTGCTAAAAAAAAAAAATGTTTATCAGTTTGAATATGAAATATGTTGTCTTTGTAGCATATTCAACTGAATATGGCTTGAAAATAATTTGCAAATCATTGTATTCCGTTTATATTTACATCTAACACCATTTCCCAACTCCTATGGAAACAGGGTTTGTACAATTGACCCTGAAACACAGTAGTGTAGGCCTGCTTTGAGGCATAAAAAGCCGTACAGGTAGACATATATAACAACGCCCAACTAGTACATAGGCATGACAGAATAAAGAATAAAGAATAAAAACAACCTAAAGAATAAAAAAGGGAAACAATGAGTGAGAGTTGTTATGTGTGTGAGAAAGTATCCATGAGTAGACACAGGGGTCCTACATCGCCACAGATAGTTCCTCAGACATCGAATTTGTCCAGATCATTGATGTCGTTCATGACCATGACTTTCTCATCTTCTGAGGTGGTACCATTCAGCCTGATAAACACTTGATATGGATGACGCTCGCCTCCCAGAACTCTTATTGTATGGCCAACTAGCAAAAGCTCCACAAACTAGGATGCCCACGCCAACGCTTTAAAGACATAATCAAGAGGGACCTTGAATATTTCCCCATCAATATTGCTCTTGCAAGTGCAAATCCAACTGTCGTGCAGCACTTAATGGCAGCCGAGTCTCTCAGGAGGCACACAAGTCATGCTTGGAAGAGAGACGCTTGAAAAACAAGAAGCAGTTTGTCGCATCCGACAGGAACGGCCACAGTAAAAGTGGTAGGCATGGAAACGCACAATTGTTGTTAGTTTTGGATGTTTTTCCGTATTTTCCGGAACACATGATTATAAGGCGCACTGCCGATGAATGGTCCATTTTTGATCTTATTTCATATAAAAGGCACACCGGATTATAGGGCGCATTAAAGAAGGCTTTTTTTTATTTTTTTGTCTACATGTAAAAGACCTTGGACTCCGCCAAGGCTGCCCTTTGTCACCCATTCTGTTCAGAACTTTTATGGACACAATTTCTAGGCGCAGTCAAGGCGTTGAGGGGATCTGGTTTGGGGGCTGCAGGATTAGGTCTCTGCTTTTTGCAGATGATGTGGTCCTGATGGCTTCATCTGGCCAGGATCTTCAGCTCTCACTGGATCGGTTCGCAGCCGAGTGTGAAGCGACTGGGATGAGAATCAGCACCTCCAAGTCAGAGTCCATGGTTCTTGCCCGGAAAAGGGTGGAGTGCCATCTCCGGGTTGGGGAGGAGACCCTGCCCCAAGTGGAGGAGTTCAAGTACCTCGGAGTCTTGTTCACGAGTGAGGGAAGAGTGGATGGTGAGATGGACAGGCGGATCGGTGTGGCGTCTTCAGTAATGCGGACGCTGTATCGATCCGTTGTGGTGAAGAAGGAGCTGAGCCGGAAGGCAAAGCTCTCAATTTAGCGGTCGATCTACGTTCCCATCCTCACCTATGGTCATGAGCTTTGGGTTATGACCGAAAGGACAAGATCACGGGTACAAGCGGCCCAAATGAGTTTCCTCCACCGGGTGGCGGGTCTCTCCCTTAGAGATAGGGTGAGAAGCTCTGTCATCCGGGAGGAGCTCAAAGTAAAGCCACTGCTCCTCCACATGGAGAGGAGCCAGATGAGGTGGTTCGGGCATCTGGTCAGGATGAACGCCTCCCTAGGGAGGTGTTTAGGGCACGTCCGACCGGTAGGAGGCCACGGGGAAGACCCAGGACACGTTGGGAAGACTATGTCTCCCGGCTGGCCTGGGAACGCCTCGGGATCCCCCGGGAGGAGCTGGACCAAGTGGCTGGGGAGAGGGAAGTCTGGGCTTCCCTGCTTAAGCTGCTGCCCCCGCGACCCGACCTCGGATAAGCGGAAGAAGATGGATGGATGGATGGATGTAAAAGACTTCTTTGTGGTCTACATGACATGTAATGCTGGCTGTTTGGTCAAAAAGTTGCATTGATGATTTTTTTTGTTTTTTTTGTTGATGTTTTACACATCATCTTCAAGTCGCTTTCTGACAGTCGCTTCAGGATGCGCCGTTTTGTGGGCGCTCTAATTTACGTGCCTCCACTTGGGCAGCGTGTTCTCCCCGTCATCTTTGTTGTAGCGGTGTAGCGTGCAAGGACGGGAGTGGAAGAAGTGTCAAAAAGATGGAGCTAACTGTTTTAATGACATTCACACTTTACTTCCTCATCCGGAAACAACAACAATAAGGCCGGACATGTGTCCCGTGAAAAACCGCCCGATCGGAACTCTCTAATAATCCTTGGGTGAATAATATAAACTCACTACACCGGTATGTTTTAGTGCTTTCATGGTGAGTTTACTGACAGATATAAGTAAGAACTTGACACTACTTTATATTAGAAATGGCAACAGTGGAGGATGAATGTCACATAACAAGAAGATAGAGACAAAGTAGAAGCTTATTGACTATGGCGTCAGCTACAAAAGACTACAAACGTTTTCAGGATTAATGCAGATCCTAAATACAGATCAGCAGGTACCAGAAGGTAAGAAAAGTTGCTTTTGCATAATATTGCGAAACAAAACGCCAGATAATATGTCTTACCTTATACACACACCATAATAATACTCCTATGTTGAAGCACAGTAGGCCCTGCGATGAGGTGGCGACTTGTCCAGGGTGTACCCCGCCTTCCGCCCGATTGTAGCTGAGATAGGCTCCAGCACCCCCCGCGACCCCGAAGGGAATAAGCGGTAGAAAATGGATGGATGGATGGATGAAGCACAGTACAATAGATTTTTGAGCCCCGTGTGTAATGTTCTATATTTTCAATGGAACATATAAAATGTTGGTGTTTACCTGAGTCATATTTCCATCCTATTGCATTCCACACGTATCTCTTATGTGTGACTGCCATCTACTGGTCACACTTATCATTACACCATGTACCAAATAAAATTGCTTCGAGGTCAATAAACAAAACCAGAATTATTCCGTACATTAGGTGAGAAGGCGCACTGTCGACTTTTGAGGAAAAAAAATATTTTAAGTGCGCCTTATCGTCCGCAAAATACGGTAGATGACTTCTCATTATCTGCATTGTTAGCCGCCTCTTGCCAGCTGTTTTTCCACAATCTTAAACACAGAAAAGACACGTGTTCTGAACTCAATGTGACAGCATGTACAAAACCCAAAACCAATGAAGTTGTCACGTTGTGTAGACGGTAAGTAGAAACAAAATACAATGATTTGCAAATCCTTTTCAACTTATATTCAATTGAATAAATTAAAATTTAAATTTAAGTTAAAGTACCAATGATTGTCACACACACACTAGGTGTGGTGAAATTTGTCCTCTGCATTTGACCCATCTGGAATTGGGGGTTAAATCACCAAAAATGATTCCCGGGCGCGGCTACGCTGCTGCCCACTGCTCCCCTCACCTCCCAGGGGGTGATCAGACTGCAAAGACAAGATATTTAACATTCAAACGGGTAAACGTTGTTATTTTTTGCAAATATTAGCTCATTTGGAATTTGATGCCTGCAACTTGTTTAAAAAAAGCTGGCACAAGTGGCAAAAAAGACTGAGAAAGTTGAGGAATGCTCATCAAACACTTATTTGGAACATCCCACAGGTGTGCAGGCTAATTGGGAACAGGTGGGTGCCATGATTGGGTATAAAAGTAGATTCCATGAAATGCTCAGTCATTCACAAACAAGGATGGGGCGAGGGTCACCACTTTGAGAACAAATGCGTGAGCAAATTGTTGAACAGTTTAAGAACAACATTTCTCAAGCAGCTATTGCAAGGAATTTAGGGATTTCACCATCTACGCTCCGTAATATCATCAAAAGGTTCAGAGAATCTGGAGAAATCACTGCACGTAAGCCATGATATTACTGACCTTCGATCCCTCAGGCGGTACTGCATCAAAGATTGACATCAGTGTGTAAAGGATATCACCACATGGGCTCAGAAACACTTCAGAAAACCACGGCCAGTAACTACAGTTGGTCGCTAAAGCCAAAGCCATTTATCAACAACACCCAGAAACGCAGCCGTTCGCTGGGCCCGAGCTCATCTAAGATGGACTGATGCTAAAGTGTAAAAGTGTTCTGTGGTCTGACGAGTTCACATTTCAATTTTTGGGGGAAATTGTGGACGTCGTGTCCTCCGGACCAAAGAGGAAAAGAACCGTCCAGACTCTTCTAGGCACAAAGTGTAAAAGCCAGCATGTGTGATGGTATGGGGGTGTATTAGTGCCCACCATTAATGCTGAAAGGTACATACAGCTTTTGGAGCAAGATATGTTGCCATCCAAGCAACGTTATCATGGACGCCCCTGCTTATTTCCACAAGACAATGCCAAGCCACGTGTTACAACAGCGTGGCTTCACAGTAAAAGAGTGCGGGTACTAGACTGGCCTGCCTGTAGTCCAGACCTGTCTCCCATTGAAAATGTGTGGCGCATTATGAAGCCTAAAATATCAGAAGGGAGACCCCCGGACTGTTGAACAACTTAAGCTGTACATCAAGCAAGAATGGGAAAGAATTCCACTTCAAAAATGTGTCTCCTCACTTCCCAAACCTTTACTGAGTGTTGTTCAAAGGAAAGGCCATGTAACACAGTGGTGAACATGCCCCTGTGTTAACTTTTTTGCAATGTGTTGCTGCAATTAAAATCTAAGTTAATGATTATTTGCAAAAAAAAAAAAAGGTTGTCAGTGTGAACATGAAATATCTTGTCTTTGCAGTCTTTTCAATTGAATATAAGTTGAAAAGGATTTGTTGTATTCTGTTTTTATTTACCATTTACACAACGTGACAACTTCACTGATTTTGGGTTTTATAATAGGTACGTCGGTCAACTGGATAGAAAAATACCGATAGCAGTATCGTTAGTCTAGAATCTTCACAGTCCTCAAGGACTGACCTAATTAGGAAACAGTACCAACATATACAGGTTTTCGGTATACATCCCTATGTTTAAGTCACTTTTTTAGCGGACTTTTCCGAGATCTCGTGAATCCGCGCGTAATCACGTGAAGTTGTAGTAAAGCGAACCACAGACCGTTTTATCTGTCCTTGTCACTACTCGGTCGTTAGAAGAAGACACGATCGGTCCACGCTCGCACGGAGAATACCTCATTTCTGTCAACTTCATTCACAGCAGTTATTTTCCGTGCATGCCGTTACGGTTAAAAACTGTTTTCTTTTTTATTCTTTATTTGAATAACAATGTCGTATAAAAGATTCCATACGGAACAAAACAAACGTTACTTAAGAACACAGTATTTATTTGGAAACCTTGCAGATCCATACAGAAACCTGAACTATGTACTCGGCAGCCTTAAAAGGCAAAGAAATCAATCTTGTTTGTTACTTTATTTACAGGAGTCAGCAGCGCCCCCTGTTAGTCATTCATTGCGATGACAGAAGAGTAAAAGTAGTTAAAATTGTGGCGACAATACGTTATTTATTTTTAAATGTTTTTAAGAAACAACAACTCCCCTTCTTTCCCGGTCCCTGTATCAGCTGGTGTTGGACACAGACCCCCATATTCCCAAATAGCTGCCCAGGATATGCCTGTAGATTATTCTTTCTTTTTGGACCTCCAGAATCAGCATGTCCTCATCCAATTGGGTCAACAACTTGAAATGATGTCTGGAAATCTTTGACACGTTGACTTTATGTGCATTATGACAGTGGTATTTTATTTTGAAAGTAAACCGGACTGTCTGATTGTGGCGGTCCGCTCCCTGTACGATCAGAGTCAGAGCTTGGTCCGCATTGCTGGCAGTAAGTCGGACCCGTTTCCAGTGAGCGTTGGACTACGCCAAGGTGGCCCTTTGTCACCGATTCTGTTTATAACTTTTATGGACGGAATGTCTAGGCGCAGTCAGGGCGTTGAGGGGATCTGGTTTGGTGGCTGCAGGATTAGGTCTCTGCTTTTTGCAGATGATGTGGTCCTGATGGCTTCATCTGGCCAGGATCTTCAGCTCTCACTGGATCGGTTCGCAGCCGAGTGTGAAGCGACCGGGATGAGAATCAGCACCTCCAAGTCCGAGTCCATGGTTCTCGCCCGGAAAAGTTTGGAGTGCCATCTCCGGGTTGGGGAGGAGACCCTGCCCCAAGTGGAGGAGTTCAAATACCTCGGAGTCTTGTTCACGAGTGAGGGAAGAGTGGATCGTGGGATCGACAGGTGCGGCGTCTTCAGTAATGCGGACGCTGTATCAATCCGTTGTGGTGAAGAATGAGCTGAGCCGGTAGGCAAAGCTCTCAATTTAGCGGTCGATCTACGTTCCCATCCTCACCTATGGTCATGAGCTTTGGGTCATGACCGAAAGGACAAGATCACGGGTACAAGCGGCCCAAATGAGTTTCCTCCGCCGGGTGGCAGTGATCTCCCGTAGAGATAGGGTGAGAAGCTCTGCCATCCGGGGGGAGCTCAAAGTAAAGCCGCTGCTCCTCCACATGGAGAGGGGCCAGATGAGGTGGTTCGGGCATCTGGTCAGGATGCCACCCGAACGCCTCCCTAGGGAGGTGTTTAGGGCACGTCCGACCGGTAGGAGGCCACGGGGAAGACCCAGGACACGTTGGGAAGACTATGTCTCCCGGCTGGCCTGGGAACGCCTCGGGATCCCCCGGGAAGAGCTGGACAAAGTGGCGGGGGGAGGGAAGTCTGGGCTTGCCTACTTAGGCTGCTGCCCCCGCGACCTGACCTCGGATAAACGGAAGAAGATGGATGGATGGATGGATGGATAAACCGGATAACTTACTGTGTTTGCGCATGACTTCTTGTTCAACACAAGCAGATTTTGACTGAATCCAACGGATTTGTTGCGGTGACCAGCAAATATAGAAGTTTTGTGTCTATTTAGCGCTGGGATACGGAACGTCAACAGCATTTCGGTAATGTCCCGCAGGAGGGGGAAACAGACACATTGACTTAAAAAAAAAAAACGTAAGGAGCCCGCCACAGTGTTAGCGCTGTTCCATGGCTGTTTCACATCCGGTGGAAATCCAGGGATACAGAGCTGAAGTGGCAAGAGATCCATTGTCATTTCTGTTATTAATATCTACTTCACCAACTGGTTCCTTGCAATCATTTATCGTATCATATTTGAAAAAATCCAGCAGCTCAGGCAGGAACTGAAGAGTTTAAGGCAGCAGTTCAAGGTTGCAAGTGAAGAGGATAGGGGGGCTCTTGTGGAGCTACGTTGTATAATCCGCAAGAAGCTGATGACCTTGAGGAGAGCAGAGTGGCACAGGAGGAGGAGGAGGAAGGAAAGGTCCAGGAGGATAGCTGCCTTTCTGGCGAATCCATTTGGAGTCACAAAACAGCTGCTAGGACAGAAGCGAAGCGGTAAACTGGCCTGCTCCAAAGCTGAGGTCGACCACCACCTCAAGCAAACCTACAGCGATGGATGTAGAGAGCAAGACCTAGGCCCCTGCAGGTCCTTGATCAATCCACCAACACCAACGCTAGACTTCGATGGGAAAGAGCCGCGCTGGAAGGAGATCCAGGAGGTGGTCCGAAGGGCAAGGAAGAGCTCTGCTCCAGGGCCCAGTGGAGTACCTTACAAGGTCTATAAGAACTGACCAAGACTACTCCGCAGACTCTGGAAAATCCTGAAGGTGATCTGGAGGAGGGGCAAGGTAGCACACCAGTGGAGAGGGTGTGTGGATCCCAAAGGAGGAGACGTCTCAGAACATCAACCAGTTCCGAACCATCTCGTTGCTGAGTGTTGAAGGGAAGATCTTCTTCAGCCTCATTGCCAGGCGACTGACAGACTACCTCCTGAAGAACTCGTATATTGATACATCAGTCCAGAAAGGAGGGATCCCAGAGGTATCTGGATGTCTGGAGCACACAGGCGTGGTAACTCAGCTCATCAGGGAAGCCAGGGAGAACAAGGGGCACTTGGCTGTTCTGTGGCTGGACCTCGCAAATGCCTATGGATCCATACCCCACAAGCTGGTCGAAGAGGCACTGAACCGGCATCACATCCCAAAGAAGTTCAGAGACCTCATTCTGGACTACTATGCCAACTTCCATCTGAGAGTGTCCTCCGGAAAAACAACCTCCGACTGGCACAGGCTTGAAAAGGGGATCATCACTGGCTGTACAATCTCAGTCATCCTCTTTGCACTCGCCATGAACATGCTGGTGAAGTCTGCAGAAGTTCAGTGCAGAGGGCCCCTCTCCAGGTCTGGAGTCCGACAGCCACCCATCCGAGCCTTCATGGACGACCTGACAGTGACCAACTGCGCAGGTGGCTAGGACTGCCGCGAAGCCTGAGCAGAATTGCTCTATACGGGCACAACAACAAGCTGAAGCTCCCCATGACTGTCCCAAGCTGCAGGTGGATCTTGAATGGCCTTCAGGAGGTGATTTCCTGGGCTCGCATGAGCTTCAAGCCGGCCAAGTCCAGGTCCCTTGTGCTAAAGAAAGGGAAGGTTACAGGCAAGTTCTGCTTCTCACTTGGCACCACCAAAATACCATCACTCACCGAGGAACCTGCGAAGAGCTTGGGAAAGATGTTCAATTGCAGCCTGACAGACGCAGTCTCCACAAAATCGACCAACTAAGACCTGGAGACCTGGCTGACCATGGTGGACAAGTCTGGCCTTCCTGGCAAGTTCAAGGCCTGGAATTACCAGCACATGATTCTCCCTCGGATCCTCTGGCCCCTCATGGTGTACGAAGTCCCCATTTCAACGGTGGAAGGCTTTGAGATGAGGGTCAGTAGGTTCCTGCGCAGGTGGCTGGGACTGCCGCGAAGCCTGAGCAGCATTGCTCTATACGGGCACAATAACAAGCTGAAGCTCCCCATCAGCAGCCTGAGCGAGGAGTTCATGGTGACACGGTCCAGGGAGCTCCTACAATATCGGGAGTCCAGTGGCCCAAAGGTTGCCCAGGTTGGGATTGAAGTCAGGACGGGGCGGAAGTGGAGAGCTGCCGAGGCTGTGGATGTCGCAGAGGCAAGGCTACAGCAAAAGGTGTTGGTGGGAACAGTGGCGCAGGGGAGATCTGGCTTAGGTAGCAGAAGAACACCTCGCTATGATAAGGCGCAGGGGAAAGAGAAGAGGTCAATGATCCTCGAGGAGGTGCGAGCAGGAGTTGAGGAAAGGCGAGCCTGCCAGATGGCGGGAATGCGGCAACAGGGTACGTGGACCAGATGGGAACAAGCAGCAGAGCGCAAGGTCACATGGACCGAGCCCTGGAAAGCCGAACCCCATTGGATAAAGTTCTTGATCCAGGCGGTCTACGACATGCTGCCAAGTCCATCCAACCTCTTCACCTGGGGGAAGGTGGAGACACCAGCGTGGCCCCTCTGCCAGAGGAGAGGAACCTTGGAGCACATCTTAAACTGTTGTCCGAAAGCTCTGGGTGAAGGGCGGTACCGCTGGCGACATGACCAGGTCCTGAAGGCCATAGCCGATACCATCTGCAGGGGAGTCAGTCACAGCAAGAGCCTCCGCCCAGTGAAGAGCACCGCTTTCATCAGAGCTGGGGAGAAGTCAACACCGGCTGCCCGGAACACCTCTTCTGGTCTGTTGGCAACAGCACGCGACTGGGAGCTGTCAGTTGATCTGGGCAAGCAGTTGAAGTTCCCTGACGTGGTTGCCAAAACAACACTAAGGCCAGATATTGTGCTTACCTCAGTGGCCTCCAAGCAGGTAATCCTCCTGGAGCTCACAGTGCCTTGGGAGGAACGTATGGAGGATGCCAATGAGAGGAAGAGCGCAAAGTACTCTCAGCTTGTAGAGGAGTGTCTGAGCAATGGGTGGCAAGCGATGTGCCGGCCCGTTGAAGTGGGATGTCGAGGGTTTGTGGGCAAATCCCTCCGCAGGGCCTACAGAATGCTTGGCATCACAGGGGCCAGCCAGCGAAGGGCCATGAAGTTAGCCACAGATGCAGCAGAAGTGGCATCAAGGTGGCTGTGGATCAGGAGGGGAGAGGCGTGGCATGCAGGGCGGTAGCGCTACCTGGACACAGGCTGGGGCCTGATCAACCCTAGCTGGATCGCCTAGGGGAGGGGGTCTGATTGTTGAAAGACCCGAAACCCCCTGTGATCCTAGGTTACATCACTGAGGATGTGTCCAGTTGCACCATTGGTGTATTTAAAAATAATATATAGCATTTGCTGATGTTCTGTTGTCTGTGTTCTCTAGTCCCCACAATTTACCCTCTGTCTTACTTTCCATCACCTCCAGCAAACATTGAATAGATACATTTAATAAAGTCAAATACAAACAAGGCAAGAGAAGTATCCAACACTATTCTGTTCTAAAGCAACTCTGTATATTACCCTATTGACATCTACATCAACAATATTTGCCTGAGTGGCTGGACGCGACATGTTTAAAAGAAAAAAAAAAAAGAAAGGCGCACAAGATTTGCTGAAGTCTGGTGTTGTTGCGTCACTCATGACGAGTGTTTGACTTGGTGTATTTTTCCCAGAACATGATGGTTGAACTCAAATGGTAACATTTTTAGGGCGCTCAATTTTGAAGTTGACACTGTAATTGGAATTTTCAATGACCGTAACAAAAAAAACTTTATCTGGGGGACAACTGACTGACTTGCACTATTTTCGTGACTATAAGGCGCACATAAAATATTTATTTTTTTCTTAAAAACTCAACAGTGCGCCTTATAACCCGGTTCTGGTTGTGCTTACCGACCTCGAAGCTATTTTATTTGGTACATGGTGTAATGATAAGTGTGAGCAGTAGATGGCAGTCAAACATAAGAGATACGTGTAGACTGCACTATGATGGCAGTCACACATAAGAGATACGTGTAGACTGCACTATGATGGCAGTCACACATAAGAGATACGTGTAGACTGCAATATGATGGCAGTCACACATAAAAGATACGTGTAGACTGCAATATGATGGCAGTCACACATAAAAGATACGTGTAGACTGCACTATGATGGCAGTCACACATAAGAGATACGTGTAGACTGCACTATGATGGCAGTCACACATAAGAGATACGTGTAGACTGCAATATGATGGCAGTCACACATAAAAGATACGTGTAGACTGCACTATGATGGCAGTCACACGTACGGGACGGCGTGACAAAGTTGGGAGAGTGGATGTGCCAGCAACCTGAGGGTTCCTGGTTCAATCCCCACCTTCTACCATCCTAGTCACGTTCGTTGTGTCCTTGGAGCAAGACACTTCACCCTTGCTCCTGATGGGTCCTGGTTAGCGCCTTGCATGGCAGCTCCCGCCATCAGTGTGTGAATGTGTGTGTGAATGGGTGAACGTGGAAATATTGTCAAAGCGCTTTGAGTTCCTTAAAAAAAAGGTAGAAAAGCGCTATACAAGTATAACCCATTTACCATTTACACATAAGAGATACGTGTAGACTGCACTATGATGGCAATATGACTCAAGTAAACACCAACATTTTATATGTTCCATTAAAAATATATAACATTACACACGGCGCTCAAAAATCTATCAAAATGTTTTAGTAGGACTTTGGTAAGCTACGAAGCCACACCGCTTGATGGATTGTCGGCGCATTGAACATATAAGTATTATTATGGTGTGTATAAGGTAAGACATTACCTAGCGTTTTGTTTCGCAATATTATGCAAAATCAACTTTTCTTACCTTCTGGTACCTGCTGATCTGTATTTGGGATCTGCATAAATCTTGAAAAATTGCTCGCGTCCGCCTTTGTAGTCCGTGACGACACCGTAGTGGATAATCTTCTTCTTCTTGTTATGTGACATTCATCCTCCACTGTTGCCATTTCTAATATAAAGTAGTGTAAAGTTCTTACTTATATCTGTCAGTAAACTCACCATGAAAGCGCTAAAACATACCGGTGTAGTGAGTTGACATTATTCACCCAAGGAACTTTAGTTATTAGAGCGGTCGGGTCTGGTCGGACACATTTCGGGCGTTGTTGTTGCACTAGTGAGCCATGGATGAGGAGATGCTGCTCCGTTATTGATTGAAGTAAAGTGTGAATGTCATTAAAACAGTTAGCGCCATCTTTTGACACTTCTTCCACTCCCGTCCTTGCACGCTACACCAAAGATGACGGGGAGAAGACGCTGTCCAAGGTGAGCGCCCACAAAACGGTGCATCCTGAAGAGACTGTCAGAAAGTGAGTTGAAGATGATGAGTAAAACATCAATTTAAAATGTTGAGCAAAGAACCAGCATTACATGTTATGTAGACCACAGAAGTCTTTTACATTTAGGAAAAAAAAAGACTCCTCTAATGCGCCCTATAATCCTGTTCGCCCTATGGTCCGGAAAATACATTAGTCAAAGACAGCAGCCGTGATATGATCAGAATGTGAAAGGTTACGCGTGTGATCGCAAGCTGGGGTGTCAGAACCTTCATTGCAGCGTTCGATTACCTGCAGAAATGTAATGAGGAGGACTTGGAACGGGCCAAATGAACAAGACGGCACGAGACATTAGAATTGTAACACTGCTGACAGGTTGTTGGAGTGTCAGGTCACATGTCTGGTAAAAGGCAATCATGTTCTTGCATGGAGAGATGCGCGGCCTCAGGAAGTTTGCAGAAGTGGACAGCGGGAGATGAGGATCAGTACTCACAGCCGTGACGATGGGAAAAGTAACAACGGCACTCAGGTAGTCGTTGGCCAGGAACCAGCAGTACGTGGCCAACGTCCACATCAGCCCGGACATCAGGCCTGCAAAACCAAAGCATTTTATCGTTGTTAATGCGGATAGTCTTAATTGTATTAATAATGTGGTGATTTTATTAGAATGTTATAATATTTTGTCAATTTTTATTATATGTACCAACAATTACAATAAAATGCATTTTAATAGTATTAGTACTAATATAACAATAAAAACAACATCAGACCTGCAAAATAAAATCATTTTTATTGTTATTGTTTATATACTTAATACAAATATTGTGGTTATTTTATTATAATGATAGCAATATTAATATTTACTTTTTTATTGTACTACAATATTACCAGCAATTAATTATAATAAAATACATTTTAATACTAATACCACTATTATAATTATTATTATAACAACAACAGACCTGCAAAATGTAAGCATTTGTATTGTTGATGATGTTAATTTAATAATAATAATAATGATAATACAAATAATGCCGCTCACACCGGTGAATGAATGATAGGTGGTGGTCGGAGGGGCCGTAGGCGCAAATTGGCAGCCTCGCTTCCATCAGTCTACCCCAGGGCAGCTGTGGCTGCGAAAGTAGCTTACCACCACCAGGTGTGAATGAATGATGGGTTTTTAACATGTAAAGCGACTTTGGGTACTTAGAAAAGCGCTATATAAATCCCAGGTATTATTATTATTATTATTATAATAAATGTTGTGGTTATTTTATTATAACAATGTTGATAACATTATTAGTAATGTCAATAATTGTATTTCATTATATTATTAATAGATTTTTTATATAAAATAATACACCATCATCATGACTATAGTCTGTTTATTTTATATATACACACACGCGCACACACACATATATACACACACGCGCACACACACATATATACACACACGCAAACACATGTACATACACAAACACACACATATATATATATATATATATATATATACACATATATATATATATATATATATATATATATATATATATATATATATATATATATATATATATATATATATATATATATATATATATATATATATATATATATATATATATATATATATATATATTTATACAGTATATATACATACATATACACATTTACATACATACACATATATACATATACACAGTGTTGGGCTAGTTACTGAAAACCAGTAACTAGTTACAGTTAATAGTTACTTTAATTCAAAAGTAACTCAGTTACTAACTCAGTTATTTACATCAAAAAGTAATGCGTTACTGTGAAAAGTAACTAGTTACTTCTTTTTTAAAATTGTTTTCTATTTAAGGCTCCCATTAATGCCCTTTTAGCCTTCATTTCAGTACTGTTATTGCACTGGTGAATAATATTGCTAAGCAATGTGGTCTACATACAACACAAACAAAGTGGTCTACATACAACACACAAACAAAGTGGTCTACATACGACACAAACAAAGTGGTCTACATACGACACAAACAAAGTGGTCTACATACAACACAAGCAAAGTGGTCTACATACAACACAAACAAAGTGGTCTACATACGACACAAACAAAGTGGTCTACATACAACACAAACAAAGTGGTCTACATACGACACAAACAAAGTGGTCTACATACAACACAAACAAAGTGGTCTACATACAACACACAAACAATGTGCTCTACATACAACACACAAACAAAGTGGTCTACATACAACACACAAACAAAGTGGTCTACATACGACACAAACAAAGTGGTCTACATACAACACAAACAAAGTGGTCTACATACGACACAAACAAAGTGGTCTACATACAACACAAACAATGTGGTCTACATACAACACAAACAAAGTGGTCTACATACAACACAAACAAAGTGGTCTACATACGACACAAACAAAGTGGTCTACATACGACACAAACAAAGTGGTCTACATACAACACAAACAAAGTGGTCTACATACAACACAAACAAAGTGGTCTACATACGACACAAACAAAGTGGTCTACATACAACACAAACAAAGTGGTCTACATACAACACACAAACAAAGTGGTCTACATACAACACACAAAGACAAAGATATGTTTTAAAGGGCCAATTTATTTTGGGACAGAACAAATTGACAAAACTATTTTAAATAGCTGCAACATAACATACATAAGTAACAAACCACATAACAACATATCACAACATAGCTGTAAACCTGGCTACACCCAAGGAAGGCACACATGACATGATTATATGTCATGTCACTATATACCGCACACATACTGCTATACACAAAGCCTAACCTGGCGTTTTTTTCTCTCAAGGAATTGTGAAATAAAATAATGTCTTCAGGAAATCAACACTGTACTGAAGCCCAGAACACTCTACGCATTTCCCCAGTTTGGCCTGGCCCACTAGGATCCCTCTTTATGTTTGTGAACTTTATAGTCTATACATTTAGAGTGATGTGATAAACACTCTAGAAGTGTAGAATGAAAGAGTATATTAGAGAATTACAGAGTGTGTGTACCTTCAGTGATGAATGATGAGCAGAGGCACAGTTTGGAGTGTCTTCTTTAGCTCGCTTTCCATTTTTATGTAATCACTGTCCACTGTGTCCAGGAACTTGGAAAATGTTTTTTTTGCCATTTGCCTTTTTTGACGCCTGCTATCATGCTAATTAGCTGCCTGAAAGCGGGTGACTCCACTGTAGAAATAGCCTGCATGTCTTCTAGCACATACGCTGCAATGGTTCTATCAATGTTGTCCTGGCTAGCAGTCCCTCCGTTAAAATCCTTAGGTGGTGGTGAAGTGGCATCAGAGTCTGTGTCTCTTTACTAGCTTCGGCGAAGCATGTTGCTTTTGTAGCTGTTTCAGCAGATTTTAATTGCTGTTTTGGGCAGTAGATAGGATCTTTGATCCAAGACACAAGTTACATTTGACTAAAATGTTATTTTCTTTGTGCTCGACAAAAGGAAAGTATTGAGAATATCTCCATGTTAACAAACTCAGCTTCGGCTCCGCCATGATGTCTTGTTAGTAAACACAGACACGCCCCCCTGCCCCACACACACCGCGCCTCTTCTCTCCCTTGTGACACAAGAAGATTCAGAAGGACGACACCGCAGCAATAAAACACACTCAGATCTTCTCAGTTTCTAGCCGATACTATGTAAAAAATAACTTCAAATAACGCAGTAACACATCATGTAGTAACAATAACTGAGTTACTGAATATAAAAAATAACACGTTAGACTACTAGTTACGCCGAAAATAACGGCAGTGTTGGGACTAACGCGTTATATACACATATATATCTACATATGTATACATATATACATACACACACATATACATATATATATCTACATATATTTACACACACACACACACACACACACACACACACACACACACACACACACACACACACACACACACACACACACACACACACACACACACACACACACACACACACACACACACACACACACACACACACACACACACAAACACAAATAAATAAATATAAAACAACGTCGGAAATGTGTCCCGTGAAAAATCGTCCCACCGGAACTCTCTAATAACTAAAGTTCCTTGGGTGAATAATGTAAACTCACTACACCGGTATGTTTTAGCGCTTTCATGGCGAGTTTACTGACAGATATAAGTACGAACTTGACACTACTTTATATTAGAAATGGCAACAGTGGAGGATGAATGTCACATAACAAGAAGATAGAGAAAAAGAAGAAGCTTTGTAGTCGGCACCGACTACAAAAGGCGGAAGAGCGCAATTTTTCAGGATTTATGCAGATCCCAAATACAGATCAGCAGGTACCAGAAGGTAAGAAAAGTTGCTCTTGCATAATATTGCGAAACAAAACGCCAGATATGTCTTACCTTATACACACACCATAATAATACTCCTATGTTGAAGCACAGTACAATCCATCAAGCGGTGTGGCTTCATAGCTTACCAAAGTCCTACTAAAACATTTTGATAGATTTTTGAGCGCCGTGTGTAATGTTCTATATTTTCAATGGAACATATAAAATGTTTCTGTTGTTTACTTGAGTCATATTGCAGTCCACACGTATCTCTTATGTGTGACTGCCATCATATTGCAGTCTACACATATCATTTGTCTGACTGCCATCTACTGGTCATACTTATTTCACCATGTACCAAATGAAATAGCTTCGAGGTCGGTAAGCAAAATCAGAAATATTCCTCACATTTGGCGCACTGTCGAGTTTTGAGAGAAAAAAAATGATTGTCTGAAAAATATGTTTCTTAATTTTTGTTTCCTTTTTGAGTGGATAAGTGGATTGCTACAGGGAAGTTGAGGAAGCGCCGTGGCGGCGGCGGTGAATTAAGTGGCGTTCACTTGAAACTTATTTGAGAAACTTTTGAGGATGAATCGTGGTGTTGCTTCCTGTTTGTTGTTCTAACAACTGATGTGAACCGAATGTGACGACGTGTCATAATCACGACAGTAAGCGCAATGAAAAAATACAGGTAGCAGTACCGTTAGTCCAGAGTCTTCGGACCTGATTAGGAACCGGTACTAAATAATACCTGTCATCGGTATACATCCCTAATCAGGACACTCCTAGTGTAAATGCAGCCAACGACGACAGTTGCAGCTAAAAACCAAGGGTGAGCAGATCCAAATATCAACAGTATCGATGCCAACAGTAGGGGTGTATCAGATCAATTGATATTTTTAAGATTGATGTGCTTGTTTTTTTTTCCCAAACAAAAACTCCCAACAGGGAATGTATGCGTCCTTGAACACCGAAGGGCTTCTGGTGGGCAGACAGTCAACACATTTAAATGACTACCAGTAGGAGATTTTTGCATTTACAGAAGAATTTTGCACCCTTTGCTTTTTTTTTTTTTGCACAAACTGTTATATGCAATAAAAGGGAATAACAACATTGTTATCCTTTTGTTGGTATTGTTTCATTTATGTTAAAAAAAATGTGTGTTGAAACTATTTCTCTCAGTAACATTATTGTCCTGTCTTTTGTTCTACAAACCCCGTTTCCATATGAGTTGGGAAATGGTGTTAGATGTAAATATAAACGGAATACAATGATTTGCAAATCCTTTTCAAGCCATATTCAGTTGAATATGCTACAAAGACAACATATTTCATGTTCAAACTCATAAACTTTATTTTTTGTTGCAAATAATCATTAACTTTACAATTTGATGGCAGCAACACGTGACAAAGAAGTTGTGAAAGGTGGCAATAAATAGTGATAAAGTTGAGGAATGCTCATCAAACACTTATTTGGAACATCCCACAGGTGTGCAGGCTAATTGGGAACAGGTGGGTGCCATGATTGGGTATTAAAGTAGATTCCATGAAATGCTCAGTCATTCACAAACAAAGATGGGGCGAGGGTCACCACTTTGTCAACAAATGCCTGAGCAAATTGTTGAACAGTTTAAGAACAACCTTTCTCAAGCAGCTATTGCAAGGAATTGAGGGATTTCACCATCTACGCTCCGTAATATCATCAAAGGGTTCAGAGAATGTGGAGAAATCACTGCACGTAAGCAGCTAAGCCCGTGACCTTCCATCCCTCAGGCTGTACTGCATCAACAAGCCACATCAGTGTGTAAAGGATATCACCACATGGAACACTTCAGAAACCCACTGTCAGTAACTACAGTTGATCGCAACATCTGTAAGTGCAAGTTAAAACTCTCCTATGCAAGGCGAAAACCGTTTATCAACAACACCCAGAAACGCCGTTGGCTTCGCTGGGCCTGAGCTCATCTAAGATGGACTGATACAAAGTGGAAAAGTGTTCTGTGGTCTGACGAGTCCACATTTCAAATTGTTTTTGGAAACTGTGGACGTGGTGTCCTCCGGACCAAAGAGGAAAAGAACCATCCGGATTGTTCTAGGGTCAAAGTGTAAAAGGCAGCATGTGTGATGGTATGGGGGTGTATTAGTGGTCAAGACATGGGTAACTTACACATCTGTGAAGGCACCATTAATGCTGAAAGGTACATACAGCTTTTGGAGCAACATATGTTGCCATCCAAGCAACGTTACCATGGACGCCCCTGCTTATTTCAGCAAGACAATGCCAAGCCACGTGTTACATCAACGTGGCTTCATAGTAAAAGAGTGCGGGTACTAGACTGGCCTGCCTGTAGTCCAGACATTGAAAATGTGTGGCACCTGCAATGTGAGAAGGGAGACCCCCGGACTGTTGAACAACTTAAGCTGTACATCAAGCAAGAATGGGAAAGAATTCCACTTCAAAAATGTGTCTCCTCACTTCCCAAACCTTTACTGAGTGTTGTTCAAAGGAAAGGCCATGTAACACAGTGGTGAACATGCCCTTTCCCAACTACTTTGTAAAATAAAGTTTATGAGTTTGAACATGAAATATGTTGTCTTTGTAGCATATTCAACTGAATATGGCTTGAAAAGGATTCACAAATCATTGTATTCTGTTTATATTTACATCTAACACCATTTCCCAACTCATATGGAAACGGGGTTTGTATTTAAAATCAACAAATTAAAGACCAAAAAAATACAAAAATATTTCAATGATAACTACAAATTGGGGCTGGTATTTGTGATCAGCATTACTTGGAATTTAAATTCAGATACAATTTGCGGCATTGCCAACCCCCTTTGAAAAGTAACCTGGTAGAACGACTCTGGGGTAGATCCTTGGCCGACTCTTCATGACGGCGCAGTAGAAGGCGAAGTACACAGTGCTGGCCAGGAAAATCCCGCAGCAAAGCGCGTAGACGTAGTCCAGATCTGAGAGGGAGGGGAAACAACATTTTAGCTCCGAAATTGTCGATTGACAACCCAATTCAATATTTGCTTCTTTTATCCGAGGGGGTAAACACACGTACCGTAAAGACTGGCACCGTGGAAGATGCTGTCACGACATGATGAATGGCTCTTGATGTATAGGACGGGCGTGAAGCAGGACCCGTACAACACGCCTGACCCCACAGCCAGCATGCAGCCTCTGAGGACACACGCATGCAGCGGAACTGATGAAGCATATGACACAAGTGTTTGTGTCTTCTACGTGTATGACCGGGGGCTTGTTGTTCTTTTCACTTTTCAATTATTCCACTTTGTTTGACCTGTCACTTCTTACCTTTTGCAAGTCACATCAACATACCATTTCATGTGTTCCGAAACATGACTAATAGGCAAACCATCAAAAGGCATCCAAACCCATTGACGTGCAGTCAGGGGAGGCTGACTGAGCATTTCATGGAATCTACTTTTATACCCAATCATGGCACCCACCTGTTCCCAATTAGCCTGCACACCTGTGGGATGTTCCAAATAAGTGTTTGATGAGCATTCCTCAACTTTATCACTATTTATTGCCACCTTTCCCAACTTCTTTGTCACGTGTTGCAGCCATCAAATTATAAAGTTAATGATTATTGGCACAAAAAAAAATGTTTATGAGTTTGAACATGAAATATGTTGTCTTTGTAGCATATTCAACTGAATATGGCTTGAAAAGGATTTGCAAATCATTGTATTCCGTTTATATTTACATCTAACACCATTTCCCAACTCATATGGAAACGGGGTTTGTAAGTACTCTGTGTGTGTGCGTTGCCGAACATGCTCCTCTGCTCGTAAAACCAGCAATGTCACCACGTGACGATGACGCGCCGTTAAAATAAGGGAGGGGGGGAGGGGGGACTGGTACTTTTTAGAGGCGGTATAGTACCGAATATGATTCATTAGTATCGCGGTACTATACCAATACCCGTATAACGTACAACACTCTATACTCACCTATACAGAGTTTTTAATATGTTTGTTTAAAAAAAAAAAAAAAAAATCTATCTTTGTTGGAAAGGCTTTGAACATGTCAATAACAGCTGGACTAGCTAATCAAACCCATCATTGTTAAGGTGTGAAGGCTTACACAAGGCGTCTGCTCTTGGGTGCGATGTAGTCCATCCAGAACTCTGAGGACCTCGGCCTGTAGCTGCCTGAGCTTGCTCCCTACAAAAAGAAGACAAAGTCTAGCCAAATGATCGTCCTGATATCTTTGAGGAGAAGATGATTGGCGTGTACCAACCCCGTCCAGGAGTAGTGGAACCGTCTCGGGGTTGGGATGCAGCTGCACGTCCGCTTTCACAAAGAAAAAGATGAGTCCGCTAGAACATAGAAAACCACCATGTTTCAATTTGGTTGATGTAGGGAAGATCCCATCAAGGTTTCAAGCTGCCAGTGTCGATCATCCATGAGTGTCGATCAGTCAATCTAATTACTCTCCTATCTTGTATACACCGATACCATACTAAGGGTCGACCCCCCCGCCCCGCACTTTACATTGAAGCTCTAGACCAGGGGTCGGCAACCCAAAATGTTGAAAGAGCCATATTGGACCAAAAAAACAAAAACAAATCTGTCTGGAGCCGCAAAAAAATAAAAGCCATATTACATGTGTCATGAGATGTAAATTTAATTAAGAGGACTTAAAGGAAACTAAATGAGCTCAAATATAGCTACAAATTAGGCATAATGATGCAATATGTACATATAGCTAGCCTAAATAGCATGTTAGCATCGATTAGCTTGCAGTCCTGCAGTGACCAAATATGTCTGATTAGCACTTCACACAAGTCAATAACATCAACAAAACTCACCTTTGTGCACTCATGTACAACGTTAAAAGTGTGGTGGACAAAATGAGACAGAAAAAGAAGTGGCATAAAACACGTCCTAGAAAGTCGGAGAAAGTTATGCATGTAAACAAGACTATACGGTGAGTTCAAGGACCGCCAAAATAAGTAGGACAAAACGGCGCTCGCCAAATACTTGAATCAGTGAAGCATATTTAATATAAACAGTGTGATTTATAACAATTACGGAGGTTTGTGTCATGTTTGTCCTCCTACAGAAACCATACTAAAACAAAAAAATTGATTTTTTTCCCCCTCATCTTTTTCCATTCTTCATACATTTTTGAAAAATCTCCAGAGAGCCACTAGGGCGGCGCTAAAGAGCCGCATGCGGCTCTAGAGCCGCGGGTTGCCGACCCCCGCTCTAGACCAAGGGTGTCAAACTCAAATACTAAGTGGGCCAAAATGTCAAAGTGAACAAAGCCGCGGGCCAAGGTTGGACAAATGAACCTTTTAATAGGGACCCAAACAAGTTTTAATAGGGACCCAAACAAGTTTTAATAGGGACCCAAACAAGTTTTGCATAGAATTTTGAACAAGCAAAGCTTATAAAACTTTATAGTGACATGCAACATCCAGTTTCAAATAATAATGAAAACAATATCAATGGCATATCAAATACAATTTAAATAAAAATTGAATGCCTCTTTTCTATTTGCAGCCTTCTGAGGTAAATATCAACATGAACTTTTTCCACAGGCTAATAAATTAGAAAATAAAATAACAATGAATAAAACAACCATTCAGGACTTTAAAGTGCTCAGTTTGCAACACACTGATCTAATCTGATGTGCCCAAGCCAGATACCTGACATCTTTTCTGGGATGCTAGCTCATTCATGTCGGGGCTCAGGTTTTGAGCTGAGGCAACCCTCATTATCCAACCAAGGTGTTCATCAGTCATTATATCTCCTAGTCCGCCGGGGGCGTGCCTTAAAGGCACTGCCTTCAACGTCGACTACGAGCTGTCGTCACGTCCGCTTTTCATCCATTCTAACAACGTGCCGGCCCGATCACAAAATATGTGCGGCGTCTGTATGCGCAAACATGAGGTCGCAAGGCATACTTAATCAACAGCGATACAGGTTACACTGAGGGTGGCCGTATAAACAACTTTAAAGGCCTACTGAAATGCGATTTTCTTATTTAAACGGGGATAGCAGATCCATTCTATGTGTCATACTTGATCATTTTGCGATATTGCCAAATTTTTGCTGAAAGGATTTAGTAGAGAACATCGACGATAAAGTTGGCAACTTTTGATGGCTGATAAAAAAGCCTTGCCTGTAGCAGAAGTAGCGTGACGTCACAGGTTGTGGAGCTCCTCACATCTGCACATTGTTTACAATCATGGCCACCAGCAGCAAGAGCGATTCGGACCGAGAAAGCGACGATTACCCCATTAATTTGAGCGAGGATGAAAGGTTTGTGGATGAGGAAAGTGAGAGTGAAGGACTAGAGGGCAGTGGAAGCGATTCAGATAGGGAAGATGCTGTGAGAGGCGGGTGGGACCTGATATTCAGCTGGGAATGACTACAACAGTAAATAAACACAAGACATATATATACTCTATTAGCCACAACACAACCAGGCTTATATTTAATATGTCACATAACAAACACCTCCCCCCTCCCGTCCATATAACCCGCCAATACAAATCAAACACCCGCACAACATACTCAATCCCACAGCCCAAAGTACCGTTCACCTCCGCAAAGTTCATACAGCACATATATTTCCCCAAAGTTACGTACGTGACATGCACATAGCGGCACGCACGTACGGGCAAGCTGCGTATTCACGGTACCGCGTCTGCTATCCAACTCAAAGTCCTCCTGGTAAGAGTCTCTGTTGTCCCAGTTCTCCACAGGCCAATGGTAAAGCTTGACTGTCACCTTTCGGGAATGTAAACAATGAAACACCGGCTACGTGTTTGTGTTGCTGCAGCCGGCCGCTAATACACCGCTTCCCACCTACAGCTTTCTTCTTTGCTGTCTTCATTGTTCATTATACAAATTGCAAAAGATTCACCAACACAGATGTCCACAATGCTGTGGAATTTTGCCATGAAAACAGACGACTTAATAGCTGTCCACAATGCTGTCCCAAAATGTCCGCTACAAACGTCATCATACCGAGACGTTTTCAGCAGGATATTTTGCGGGAAATGTAAAATGTCCCTTTATAAGTTAACCCGGCCGTATTGGCATGTGTTGCAATGTTAAGATTTCATCATTGATGTATGAACTATCAGACTGCGTGGTCGCTAGTAGTGGCTTTCAGTAGGCCTTTAACACGGTTACAAATATACGCCACACTGTGAACACACACCAAACAAGAATGACAAACACATTTTGGGAGAACACCAGCACCGTAACACAACATAAACACAACAGAACAAATACCCAGAACCCTTTGCAGCACTAACTCTTCCGGGACGCTACAAAATACCCCCCCCCCCCCACACACACACACACACCTTGTAATTACCAAATGTGGCCCACGGGCTAGAGTTTGACACCCATGCCTTAAAGCAGGGGTGTCCAAACTTTTTCCACTGAGGGCCGCACACTGAAAAATCAAAGCAAGCGGGGGGGGGGGGGCCATTTTGATATTTTTTATTTTAAAAACCAATACAATATATGTATAAAAAATATACATTTAGGCCTCCACTCAGGCTTGATACCTGGGACTCCAAAGGGTTTAGGTTAAAAAAAATTAAAAAAGTCATTATTTAGTATTATTAGTATTATTATTATTCAAAGTTTAAATATCTAGATCAATATTAGGTCTATCTGTCAATATAATGCTTTTTTTTTTTTTTTAAGATTTAAGTTGTATGCCCTTTTTGTCAAAGAAAACCCAGTTTTTTTTGGAAAAAACACAAAATATGAAATATTTTCCCCCAATAAAATTTTAAAGTGGAACATTTCATATGATTTAATAATTGGAGCTCATAACATAACTCATAACAACATTAATTTTAATGTATTATAATTTTTTGAGCAATGACACTTAAAAAAAAAAAAAGTCCCACTACAATTATTGGGGATCCAAAAGGGTCCTGCTCGGTAAAGTGTTAAAATAAATCGTAATTTTAAAAAAACTATTATTAACACAATAGTCTCGAGATCAACTTCAGATCTATCTGTCAATTATAACTTGAATTGTTGTTTATTATGTTCCTTGTTTGTTCATTTTAGGCCCTTCTTTTAAAAAAAACAACCCAAAAAACTGTTTTTTTATATGGCAAACACAAAATATGCAACATTTTCCCCCAAAAATATCTCAAAGTGGAATATTTAATGTGACCTAATTGGAGCCTTGAATAGGTCAATAATTCATCATGACATTGTTTTTGATTCATTATTATGTTTTAAAGAAAGAAACAGCCTGCATGACAGCTTAGTATTATTAGAGTCAACATAGCAACATTTTATTGTCACCTGCTTACTCTTTAATACTACTTCTTATGTTTTTTTTTTGTTTTTTTTTAAATCGTATTTTTAGAATGTGCCGTGGGGCCGTTCAAAAATAACCTGCGGGCCGCACTTTGGACACCCCTGCCTTAAAGAAACCACTACAATAGAATATTCATACACATTGGCCCCCCACACACGTTTTTTTCTATCAATCTATCAATTATTGACCTATTCAAGGCTCCAATGACGTCACATCTGAGATATTTTGGGGGAAAATGTTGCATATTTTGTGTTTGCCGTATAAAAAACTGAGCTGTTTTTTTTTTTATAAAGGGCCTAAAACGAACAAACGAAAAACATAAACAACAATAAAACGTATAATTGACAAATAGATCTGAAGTTGATCTCGAGATTATTGTGTTAAAAGTCAACAGTAAAAAAAAAATATAAATGATATTTTAACACTATAATTATTTGGATCCCCAATAATTTCAGTGTGATTTGTTTTGAAGTGTCATTGCTCAAAAAATAATAATGAATTAAAATCAATATTATGAGTTATTGACCTTTTTAAGGCTCCAATTATTATATAATCTCAAATATTCCACTTAAAAATTTTATTGGGTGAAAATATTGCATATTTTGTATTTTTTCCATAAAAAAAACAGGGTTTTCTTTGACAAAAAGAGCATAGAACTTAAATCTTTAAAAACGCTATATTGACAGACAGACCTAATGTTGATCTAGAGATTTAAAACTTGAATAATAATAATAATAATAATACTGAATAATGACACGTTTTTAATATTTTTTTGATCAAAACCCTTTGGGGTCCCCGAGATCAAGCCTGAGTGGAGGCCGAAATGTATATTTTTTATACATATATTGTATTGGTTTTTAAAGGCCTACTGAAATGATTTTTTTTTATTTAAACGGGAATATCAGAATATCAGTATGTCATACTTGATCATTTCGCGATATTGCCATATTTTTGCTGAAAGGATTTAGTAGAGAAAATCGACGATAAAGTTGGCAACTTTTGCTCGCTGATAAAAAAAAGCCTTGCCTGTAGCGGAAGTAGCGTGACGTCACAGGAGCTAGTATTCCTCACAATTCCCCGTTGTTTACAATGGAGCGAGAGAGATTCGGACCGAGAAAGTGATGATTACCCCATTAATTTGAGCGAGGATGAAAGATTCGTAGATGAGGAACGTTACAGTGAAGGACTAGAGTGCAGTGCAGGACGTATCTTTTTTCGCTCTGACCGTAACTTAGGTACAAGCTGGCTCATTGGATTCCACACTCTCTCCTTTTTCTATTGTGGATCACGGATTTGTATTTTAAACCACCTGGGATACTATATCCTCTTGAAAATGGACATTCAGTGCCTTTTATCTCCACGACAATACATCGGCGAAATGCTTTAGCTACGAGCTAACGTGATAGCATCGTGCTTTAACTGCATATAGAAACAAAAGAAATAAACCCCTGACTGGAAGTATAGATAGAAAATCAACAATACTATTAAACCGTGGACATGTAAATACACGGTTAATGCTTTCCAGGCTGGCGAAGGTTAACAATGTTGTGCTAACGACGCCATTGAAGCTTACTTAGCAACCGGACTGCACAGAGCTATGCTAAAAACATTAGCTCTCCACCTACGCCAGCCAGCCCTCATCAACACCCGTGCTCACCTGCGTTCCAGCGATCGGCAGAAGGACGAAGGACTTCACCCGATGCGTTTGGCGGCCCGGAGACGTAGGAAGTCAAGGTGAAGTCGGCGGCTAGCGCGGCTAGCGCTCCAACAAAGTCCTCCTGGTTGTGTTGCTGTAGTCCGCTGCTAATACACCAATCCCACCTACAACTGTCTTCTTTGCAGCCTTCATTGTTCATTAAAAAAATTGCAAAAGATGTCCAGAATACTGTGGAATTATGAAATGAAAACAGAGCTTTTTGTATAGGATTCTACGGGGTACCATAACTTCCGTTACTCGGACTTCGTCACGCGCATACGTCATCATACCGCGATGTTTCAGCCGGATATTTCCCGGGAAATGTAAAATGTCACTTTATAAGTTAACCCAGCCGTATTGGCATGTGTTGCAATGTTAAGATTTCATCATTGATATATAAACTATCAGACTGCGTGGTCGCTAGTAGTGGCTTTCAGTAGGCCTTTAAAATAAAAATATCAAAATGGCCCCCGCTTGCTTTGATGTTTCAGTGTGCGGCCCTCAGTGGGAAAAGTTTGGACACCCCTGCTTTAAGCTCTTGCACTATTTTTTACCCTTAAAAAGTTTGTCAAAATAAATATCATCAGAACATTTGAGCATTATGTTTGTGTTCAATTACAGTGTTTTTATCCTAAACATTCCTGCCACTATATGTTACACACTTTTGTTTACAAAAGCCAAAAGCAGTGAAGTTGGCACATTGCGTAAATGGTAAAAAAACAAAACAGAATACAATGATTTTCAACCTTTATTCAATTCAATAGACTGCAAAGACCAGAAACTTAACATTTAAACTGGAAATGATTTAAAAAATTTTTGTGCAAATATTAGCTCATTTGGAATTTGATGCCTGCAACATGTTTCAAAAAAGCTGGCACAAGTGGCAAAAAGGACTGATAAAGTTGAGGAATGCTCATCAAACACTTATTTGGAACATCCCACAGGTGTGCAGGCTAATTGGGAACAGGTGGGTGCCATGATTGGGTATAAAAGTAGATTCCATGAAATGCTCAGTCATTCACAAACAAGGATGGGGCGAGGGTCACCACTTTGTCAACAAATGAAGTGAAGTGAATTATATTTATGTAGCACTTTTCTCTAGTGACTCAAAGCTCTTTTACATAGTGAGACCCAAATATCTAAGTTACATTTCAACTCGTGTGGGTGACACTGGGAGCAGGTGGGTAAAGTGTCATGCCCAAGGACACAACGGCAGTGACTAAGATGGCGGAAGCGGGGATCGAACCTGGAACCCTCGAGTTGCTGGCACGGCCACTCTACCAACCGAGCTATACCGCCCTACAACAGCAACAGAGGAATTTAGGGATTTCACCATCTACGCTCCGTAATATCATCAAAAGGAGAATGTGGAGAAATCACTGCACGTAACATTAAATGCCCGTGACTTTCCATCTCTCATCATAAAGCGACATCAGTGTGTAAAGGATATCACCACATGGGCTCAGGAACACTTCAGAAACCCACTGTCAGTAACTACAGTTGGTCGCTACATCTGTAAGTGCAAGTTAAAACTCCACTATGCAAAGCCATTTATCAACAACACCCAGAAACATCGCTGGGCCTGAGCTCATCTAAGATGGACTGATGCAAAGTGGAAAAGTGTTCTGTGGTCTGACGAGTCCACATTTCAAATTGTTTTTGGAAACTGTGGACGTCGTGTCCTCCGGACCAAAGAGGAAAAGAACCATCCGGATTGTTCTAGGGTGAAAGTGTAAAAGGCAGCATGTGTGATGGTATGGGGGTGTATTAGTGGCCAACACATGGGTAACTTACACACCTGTGAAGGCACCATTAATGCTGAAAAGGTACATACAGCTTTTGGAACAACATATGTTGTAATCTAAGCAACGTTACCATGGACGCCCCTGCTTATTTCAGCAAGACGATGCCAAGCCAGGTGTTACAACAGCGTGGCTTCATAGTAAAAGAGTGTGGGTACTAGACTGGCCTGCCTGTAGTCCAGACATTGAAAATGTGTGAAGGCAAAAATCTGAGAAGGGAGACTGTTGAACAACTTAAGCTGTACATCAAGCAAGAATGGGAAAGAATTGCACTTCAAAAATGTGTCTCCTCACTTCCCAAACCTTTACTGAGTGTTGTTCAAAGGAAAGGCCATGTAACACAGTGGTGAACATGCCTCTGTGACAACTTTTGTGCAATGTGTTGCTGCCATTAAATTACAAGTTAATGATTATTTGCAAAAAACAAATTCCCAGTGTGAACATGAAATATCTTGTCTTTGCAGTCTATTCAATTGATTATAAGTTGAAAATGATTAGCAAATCATCGTATTTTGTTGTTATTTACCATTTAAACGTGACAACTTCACTGCTTTTGGATTTTGAACGGTACTGCAATAATATCATACCTCGGCCTAGCAATGGCCTTATTCTTGTCTGCTTCTGCTTGCTCTTACTTGGTATGTAACATGTTTAACTGCGTCCTCCAGTGATAATGCTACTTCTAAAGAAATGTAGTTAATTTGCCACAATGGCGGTGACCATTATGAACTCAGGGGAGCAGCTCCACACCGTGTATGGACGTACCAGAGCCGCCTTAATTGGCCGGTGTTGTCCAGAACATAGCCTTTGTGCTGGAAATTGGCGGGTTTAAAGATTCTAGTCAGCCCTTTGGGAAATGGAAGGTTCACCTGAGCAGACATAATGCAGCACCACAGTCATTCAAGACGGGCCTGGAAACATCCTCAGCAGCAATCCCAAACCAGCCGAACCTGAGAGACAGCGAGAAGCTTCCATTAACCCGAGACTCCAATCAGACACGCGGATGATCACTAGACTCTAGCAGAGGGCACGCTTGATTAGAAGATGGACTAACTCACCTTGACGTGGCCCAGCCAATCAGCAAACTGGACGACCCCCAAATCAAAATCCCCAGGCCGAGGCCAATGGCCTTAACGATGGGAACGGCCGTTATACTCCCTGCAAGTGACAAGACATACCATGTTCAACCCACCAAACTTGACTAACGAGTACAAGTGACAAGACATACCACGTTCAACCCACCAAACTTGACTAACGAGTACAAGTGACAAGACATACCATGTTCAACCCACCAAACTTGACTAACGAGTACAAGTGACAAGACATACCACGTTCAACCCAACAAACTTGACTAACGAGTACAAGTGACAAGACATACCACGTTCAACCCACCAAACTTGACTAACGAGTACAAGTGACAAGACATACCACGTTCAACCCACCAAACTTGACTAACGAGTACAAGTGACAAGACATACCATGTTCAACCCACCAAACTTGACTAACGAGTACAAGTGACAAGACATACCACGTTCAACCCACCAAACTTGACTAACGAGTACAAGTGACAAGACATACCATGTTCAACCCACCAAACTTGACTAACGAGTACAAGTGACAAGACATACCACGTTCAACCCACCAAACTTGACTAACGAGTACAAGTGACAAGACATACCACGTTCAACCCACCAAACTTGACTAACGAGTACAAGTGACAAGACATACCATGTTCAACCCACCAAACTTGACTAACGAGTACAAGTGACAAGACATACCATGTTCAACCCACCAAACTTGACTAACGAGTACAAGTGACAAGACATACCATGTTCAACCCACCAAACTTGACTAACGAGTACAAGTGACAAGACATACCACGTTCAACCCACCAAACTTGACTAACGAGTACAAGTGACAAGACATACCACGTTCAACCCACCAAACTTGACTAACGAGTACAAGTGACAAGACATACCATGTTCAACCCACCAAACTTGACTAACGAGTACAAGTGACAAGACATACCACGTTCAACCCACCAAACTTGACTAACGAGTACAAGTGACAAGACATACCACGTTCAACCCACCAAACTTGACTAACGAGTACAAGTGACAAGACATACCATGTTCAACCCACCAAACTTGACTAACGAGTACAAGTGACAAGACATACCACGTTCAACCCACCAAACTTGACTAACGAGTACAAGTGACAAGACATACCACGTTCAACCCACCAAACTTGACTAACGAGTACAAGTGACAAGACATACCATGTTCAACCCACCAAACTTGACTAACGAGTACAAGTGACAAGACATACCATGTTCAACCCACCAAACTTGACTAACGAGTACAAGTGACAAGACATACCATGTTCAACCCACCAAACTTGACTAACGAGTACAAGTGACAACACTCCTCGCATTTTAATCAAACATTTGTTTATGACGTTTTATCTTGTCCAGGCATACAACGGAAAGAAAAACTGCTCACTGTAATGTGGACATCATTAGACAAGTACCATATTTTGCGAACCATAGGGCGCACCGGATTATAAGGCGCATTAAAGGAGTCTTATTATTATTATTAATTTCTAAATGTAAAAGACTTCCTTGTGGTCTACATAACATGTAATGCTGCTTCTTTGCTCAAAATGTTGCATAGATGATGTTTTACTCATCATCTTCAACTCACTTTCTGACAGTCTCTTCAGTTTTGTGGGCGCTCTTATTTACGTGCCTCCACTTGGACAGCGTCATCTTTGTTGTAGCGGTGTAGCGTGCAAGCTAACTGTTTTAATGACATTCACACTCTACTTCCTCATCCGTAAACAACAGTAAGGCTGGAAATGTGTCCCGTGAAAAACCGTCCGACCGGAACTCTCTACTACCTAAAGTTCCTTGGGTGAATAATGTAAAGTCACTACACCGGTATGTTTTAGTGCTTTCATGGTGAGTTTACTGACAGATATAAGTAAGAACTTTACACTACTTTATATTAGAAATGGCAACAGTGGAGGATGAATGTCACATAACAAGAAGGTAGAGAAAAAGAAGAAGCTTATCGACTACAAAGGCGGACCCGCACAGTTTTTCCTCGACTTATGCAGATCCCAAATACAGATCAGCAGGTACCAGAAGGTAAGAAAAGTTGCTTTTGCGTAATATTGCGAAACAAAACGCCAGATAATACGTCTTACCTTATAAACACACCATAATAATACTCCCATGTTGAAGCACAGTACAATCCATCAAGTGGTGTGGCTTCATAGCTTACCAACGTCCTACTAAAACATGTTGATACATTTTTGAGCACCATGTGTAATGTTCTATATTTTCCAATGGAACACATTATGTTTTTGTTTTAGTCTTGTTCGGTTTTGTTTTTGGACTCTTTGTGCACTCTTGTTTGTTTTGTCACCATAGCAACCCATTAGTTGTCACCTGTCATGTCACGCACCTGTCTCACGCGTTGCACTCGCACACCTGTCACTAATCATGTCACTGCCTGTCTGTTGATCGTCCTGGTGACATTATCTATCCTATAGCTACTTCTGACACCCCTGCTACCTCGTTTTGTCTTCATGCTACCAGAGTTCCATGCCAAGTAAGTTTTTGTTTATTGTTCATAGTTTCTGCCTTTGTGCAAGTTTTGTTTCATTAGTCAAGATTGTTCTCCGCCATTGTGCGAGCCTTTTGTTTGCTTCCTTTTTTGTAGTCTGTTAGTGTTTACCATAAAAGATGTACTTACATTCACGCCTTGCCCGCGCCAACTTACCTTTGCATTCTGGGAAAACAAAACAACCCAAGGTCCACGAATTGACACATATAAAATGTTGGTGTTGTTTACTTGAGTCATATTGCCATCATAGTGCAGCCTACACCTATCTCTTATGTTTGACAGCCATCTACTGGTCACACTTATCATTACACCATATACCAAATAAAATTGCTTTGAGGAGGGTAAGTTCAACCAAACTCTTTCCTTACATCAGACACACCGGGTTATAAGGCACACTGTTGAGTTTTGAGGAAGAAAAATGATTTTAAGTGCGCCTTATAGTGCGTAAGATATGCTATTTTAAATCACTAAGGCTGTCAAAGTTATTGCAACAGCGCGTTAACTATAAATTACGTTAACAGCACAATTTTTTTTTTCACCCTCACACACCGTAGTGTGGAGTAAGGTATTGTAGATAAGTTAACGAGTTACAGATGAGCCACAAGCAGGAAAATAGAGAGCAGTAAAGCATAAAGGGTACATTTTTTGAAAGCCCAGGTCCAAGGCCGTGGCAAGAACGTTCTCCCGACAAGACAAAACCTTTTTTGTTTTTCCAACGATCGCCGTGAAGCGTCGCAATGGTGCAACTTCAAGCTGCCGCGCTTGCATTCAGACAGGTAGGTGTAGCTTCACGTCCGTGTTTCAATGAGTTTAGTGCATTGATAAGAGCAAATATACAAACCCCGTATGAGTTGGGAAATGGTGTTAGATGTAAATATAAACGGAATACAATGATTTGCAAATCCTTTTCAAGCCATATTCATTTGAATATGCTACAAAGACAACATATTTCATGTTCAAACTCATAAACTTTATTTATTTTTTTGCAAATAATCATTAACTTTAGAATTTGATGGCAGCAACACGTGACAAAGAAGTTGGGAAAGGTGGCAATAAATACTGATAAAGTTGAGGAATGCTAATCAAACACTTACCGTAATTTCCGGACTATAAGCCGCACCTGACTATAAGCCGCACCAGCTACATTTAGGGGAAAATACAGATTGCTTCATATATAAGCCGCACCAGCTACATTTAGGGGAAAATACAGATTGCTTCATATATAAGCCGCACCAGTAATTAGTAATTAGCGTAGTATATAGTGTAATTAGCGTAGTATATAGTGTAATTAGCGTAGTATATAGTATAATTAGCGTAGTATGTAGTGTAATTAGCGTAGTATGTAGTGTAATTAGCGTAGTATATAGTGTAATTAGCGTAGTATGTAGTGTAATTAGCGTAGTATGTAGTGTAATTAGCGTAGTATGTAGTGTAATTAGCGTAGTATATAGTGTAATTAGCGTAGTATGTAGTGTAATTAGCGTAGTATATAGTGTAATTAGCGTAGTATGTAGTGTAATTAGCGTAGTATATAGTGTAATTAGCGTAGTATATAGTGTAATTAGCGTAGTATGTAGTGTAATTAGCGTAGTATATAGTGTAATTAGCGTAGTATGTAGTGTAATTAGCGTAGTATACAGTGTAATTAGCGTAGTATATAGTGTAATTAGCGTAGTATATAGTGTAATTAGCGTAGTATATAGTGTAATTAGCGTAGTATGTAGTGTAATTAGCGTAGTATATAGTGTAATTAGCGTAGTATGTAGTGTAATTAGCGTAGTATGTAGTGTAATTAGCGTAGTATATAGTGTAATTAGCGTAGTATGTAGTGTAATTAGCGTAGTATATAGTGTAATTAGCGTAGTATGTAGTGTAATTAGCGTAGTATGTAGTGTAATTAGCGTAGTATATAGTGTAATTAGCGTAGTATATAGTGTAATTAGCGTAGTATATAGTGTAATTAGCGTAGTATATAGTGTAATTAGCGTAGTATATAGTGTAATTAGCGTAGTATGTAGTGTAATTAGCGTAGTATATAGTGTAATTAGCGTAGTATATAGTGTAATTAGCGTAGTATATAGTGTAATTAGCGTAGTATGTAGTGTAATTAGCGTAGTATATAGTGTAATTAGCGTAGTATATAGTGTAATTAGCGTAGTATGTAGTGTAATTAGCGTAGTATATAGTGTAATTAGCGTAGTATGTAGTGTAATTAGCGTAGTATACAGTGTAATTAGCGTAGTATATAGTGTAATTAGCGTAGTATATAGTGTAATTAGCGTAGTATATAGTGTAATTAGCGTAGTATGTAGTGTAATTAGCGTAGTATATAGTGTAATTAGCGTAGTATGTAGTGTAATTAGCGTAGTATGTAGTGTAATTAGCGTAGTATATAGTGTAATTAGCGTAGTATGTAGTGTAATTAGCGTAGTATATAGTGTAATTAGCGTAGTATGTAGTGTAATTAGCGTAGTATGTAGTGTAATTAGCGTAGTATATAGTGTAATTAGCGTAGTATATAGTGTAATTAGCGTAGTATATAGTGTAATTAGCGTAGTATATAGTGTAATTAGCGTAGTATATAGTGTAATTAGCGTAGTATATAGTGTAATTAGCGTAGTATATAGGGGTTCCTGCTACCACGGAGGGGATTGTCGGGACAGAGATGACTGTTTGGGAACGCAAAGCGTCCCATTTATTAACAATAAATCTTTCAATCAAACTTTCACATCTTTGACATGGCGAACAGCATTCGTGCAGAGTACAAATAATACAACGCTGCAAAGTAATACAAAGTGCTCGCCTGTACGTTATCAAAATAAGCAGCCTACCTGTATATGAAAAGTCAGTCTTTAATCATTGTGTCATCGTCTTCCTCCTGCGTACTAAAACCACCCAAATCCTCTTCGTCGCTGTCGGAGAAGAACAGGCCGTATATAAGTCGCACCCTTGTATAAGCCGCAGGGACCAGAACCAGGGGAAAAAGTAGCGGCTTATAGTCCGGAAATTACGGTATTTGGAACATCCCACAGGTGAGCAGGCCAATTGGGAACAGGTGGGTGCCATGATTGGGTATAAAAACAGCTTCCCAAAAAATGCTCAGTCATTCACAAGAAAGGATGGGGCGAGGTACACCACTTTTTCCACAACTGCGTGAGCAAATAGTCAAACAGTTTAAGAACAACCTTTCCCAAAGTGCAATTGCAAGGAATTGAGGGATTTCACCATCTACGCTCCGTAATATCATCAAAAGGTTCAGAGAATCTGGAGAAATCACTCCACGTAAGCAGCATGGCTGGAAACCAAAATTGAATGAGCGTGACCTTCCATCCCTCAGACGGCACTGTATCAAAAACCCACATCAATCTCTAAAGGATATCACCACATGGGCTCAGGAACACTTCAGAAAACCACTGTCAGTAACTACAGTTGGTCGCTACATCTGTAAGTGCAAGTTAAAACTCTACTGTGCAAAACGAAAGCCATTTATCAACAACACCCAGAAACGCCGCCGGCTTCTCTGGGCCCGAGATCATCTAAGATGGACTCATGCAAAGTGGAAAAGTGTTCTGTGGTTTGACGAGTCCACATTTCAAATTGTTTTTGGAATTATTCAACATTGTGTCATCCGGACCAAAGGGGAAGCGAACCATCCAGACTGTTATCGACGCAAAGTTCAAAAGGCAGCATGTGTGATGGTATGGGGGTGTATTAGTGGCCAAGACATGGGTAACTTACACATCTGTGAAGGCACCATTAATGCTGAAAGGTACACACAGGTTTTGGAACAACATATGCAGCCATCTAAGCGCCGTCTTTTTCCCGGACGCCCCTGCTTATTTCAGCAAGACAATGCCAAGCCACATTCAGCACGTGTTACAACAGCGTGGCTTCGTAAAAAAAGAGTGCGGGTACTTTCCTGGCCCGCCTGCAGTCCAGACCTGTCTCCCATGGAAAATGTGTGGCGCATTATGAAGCCTAAAATAGCAGAAGGGAGACCCCGGACTGTTGAACCACTGAAGCTCTACAAAAAACAAGAATGGGAAAGAATTCCACTTTCAAAGCTTCAACAATTAGTTTCCTCAGTTCCCAATCGTTTACTGAGTGTTGTTAAAAGGAAAGGCCATGTAACACAGTGGTGAACATGCCCTTTCCCAACTACTTTGGCACGTGTTGCAGCCTTGAAATTCTAAGTTCATTATTATTTGCAAAAAAAAAATAAAGTTTATGAGTTTGAACATGAAATATGTTGTCTTTGTAGCATATTCAACTGAATATGGCTTGAAAAGGATTTGCAAATCATTGTATTCCGTTTATATTTACATCTAACACCATTTCCCAACTCATATGGAAACGGGGTTTGTATTACAAACTTGTCTGTCTGGGGTACAATAATAATAATGATGAAAAATGACATCTATCTGCGATCAATCGTGGTTAATATTGAGTTAACTATGAACAAAATGTGATTAATCACAATTAAATATTTTAACCGTTTGATGGCCCTAACAATAATTATATGAATGCACCAATGAGTGCTCTAATACATACAAAGTGCTTATGTAAGCTACTTTTTAAAAACATTTATTTTGTTAGCACAGATGCACTGGTATTGTTAAGTTAAAGTTAAAGTACCAATGATTGTCACACACACACTAGGTGTGGTGAAATTTGTCCTCTGCATTTGAACCATCCCCTTGTTCACCCCCTGGGAACATCTATACCTGAACCCTGAACAACCAGCAGAGGGCACTGCAGCCAGAGCCACACATTGCACTGATAAGAGATGAGTATCTGCATCGGGACAAGGTCAGTAAACGGCATTGATACCATAAAATAAGTAGCTAGCACGGTCTTTCAGATAAACCGGATACATTAGCATTAGCTAATACAACGCTAACATTAGCTAGCTCAGGCTCGTTGTGCGTTCTCTTTGTAAAGACATGGATTGTTTTTGTGCAGAGAACTCCGGGCATTTTGCATATAATGCAATATAATGCTCTGTGACCCAGACCGCTCTGGCTGCAGTGCCCTCTGCTGGTTGTTCAGGGCAGTGTGTAGGTCACATTTATTCGTGCATCTGGTTTGTGGGAGGAATGTCTCATCGACACAAAAGCAAAAAAGCGATCCACATATGCAAATTCAATACAAAAACAAATACAAAATCAAGCATATTTATATTCAAATCTCAAAAATATATTTATAAATACACATTTATTCATAAAAATTCTTGATTTATTTTTATGTCACATTTTTATATTTATATACATTTTATTTTCAAATATCAAAAATATATTTACAAATATGCGTTTATACAAATTATTTATTTATTTGTATATCACGTTTGTATATTTGTAAATATATGCATATGTATTAATATCATATTGATATATATAAGTTGATGTGAGACAATTCTACTTCCATAAATGAGCGGTCCTGATCAACATTTTTGGCCTCCAAATTGATCTAAACTTCGAGTCCCGATCCGATACTTCAACAGTAGTTTATAGAACTGAAAATGCTTTGGAGAAAGTAACTAAAAAGTTATCTATTTTAGAAAGCGCATACTATTACATTTATAAGTTGCTAGTATTGTTGTGAATCAGATTATGTATTAAATGTGTGGTATTAAATGCTACTTACCGTATTTTCCGGACTATAAGGCGCACTTAAAATCTTTTTTTTCTTCTCAAAACTCGACAGTGCGCCTGATGTACGGAATAATTCTGGTTTTGCTTACCGATAGGGCTGCAACAACTAATCGATTAAATCGAATTTAAAAATAGTTGGCGATTAATGTAGTCATTGATTCGTTGGATCTATGCTATGCGCATGCGCAGAGGCTACTTTTTATTTATTTTATTTTTTCAATAAAACTTTATTTATAAACTGCAACATTTACAAACAGCTGAGAAACAATAATCAAAATAAGTATGGTGCCAGTATGCTGTTTTTTTTTCAATAAAATACTGGAAAGGATAGACATGTAGTTGTCTCTTTTATCCGATTATTAATCGATTAATCAAAGTAAAAATCGACAGATTAATCGATTATCAAATTAGTTGTTAGTTGCAGCCCTACTTACCGACCTCCAAGCAATTTATTTGGTGCATGGTGAAATGATAAGTGTGACCAGTAGATGGCAGTCACACATAAGAGATACGTGTAGACTGCAATATGATGGCAGTCACACATAAGAGATACATGTAGACTGCAATATGACTCAATTAAACGACAAAATTCCAGCATCAACTCATTTCCCCAGACAAACGTTTTGTATCATCACGATGACAGCCTATCAATCATTTATGTCAATCATTTATGTACTCCATTGCGTTTTTTTTGGCCAATTCCATGATTCTATCGCCGCTTCTGTTAACGGGGAAATGACGGGTCCCCGGCTAAGTAGTCCGCGAAAATGACAACATTCAGCTTGGGAGTTAGTGCAGTACCTGTAGCCCAGATGACACCTCCGAGCATGGCAAACGGATGGAACTTTGGAGAGTGCAGCATCAGGTCTCCCAACATGGACACCACCCATATGGCCGCACAGTTCACCCACTGGAAAAACATGCCTGCCCAGACAACACAAACTGTTACTCCAAAAAGGTACACCGTCTATTCCTGTCCCTTTATGGACTATTAACACTAAAGTCAACCACAAAATAATTTTTTTTTTATAAATGATCAGACAACATTTGACGGCAAACCCCTTAACACTTAAATAAGAGGAAATTAATTTGCCTTAGCATGAAAAGTAATATAAAACATACACACATATAAATACATATACCGTATTTCCTTGAATAGCCGCAGGGGCGCTAATTAATTTAAACCCTCCTGTCACTCCGGCGCTTACCAGAAGCCTGCGAGATGGCCATGCATGCGCTAATTATTTTAAAACCTCTTCTCACTCCGGCGCTTACCTTATCATGAAAAGCACATTTAATAAAAAAAACATTATTATGGTCTTACCTTTAGGTATAAATGAGTCCATGCCAGCTCCTTTTGAAGAAAAGCATCGATATAGAAGTCTTCCTTATCTTTCTTCAGTTTTAAAAGTCTCTCTGTCTCAATGGAGATCTTCCTTTTAAGTATTACCTCCTGCTTCGATTGAAAGTCCAGTTTAGAAAACTGTTTTATTTTAGATATGTAATCCTCCATGGTAAAAACAATGGCTGCGCACTCTTGCTGCGTGTTGTCTTCTTCTGCAGTACCAGCAGTCGCAAGAAGGATCTCAAGCGCCCTCTACCACCAGTAGGCGGGAGTCATTTAGTGACTCATATTTGACCCGGCGGAAGTGCCAAGCATGCGCTAATTATTTTGCGAAACGAGTTTGACCCGGCTGTAATTCTAGGCATGCGAATACCATATTCCCGGCGCCAATTCAAGGAAATACGGTAAATGGACTTCGTAATAGCAGTTGCAATAAATAAAATATGTGCATGATGATTTTGGAGGCTAAAAACCATTAGAAGTAGCCATAGAGCACCACAATCAACGTGTTTTGCTAAGAATACTTGCCAGGGGTGCCGAGTGGGGGCCACGGGCCCTTTTTAGCTCACAGCATGTTTTTTTATGTGCTTGGCACACTCTGAAAATGTAAATGAATTCATCATTAATAAGATACACTATTAGATGGAACATTGCGAAACAGCGGAGGAGTCCGTTTGGATTTTGTTATACCCAAGCACAGTAAAGTGAGGATTTATTTTGGTATTTATAAAAATTAAAAAAAGAAGAAATAAACGGACGTATCAATATCAGAGTTCAATATCATTTATTCATTTATTGTTTGAGTCACACATTAAGAGTGTTACTAAAACGGCCTTCTTTTATCTCCATAATATTGCTAAAATTCGTTCCATTTTGTCCACCAGCGACGCTGAGATCATTATTCATGCGTTCGTTACGTCTCGTCTCGATTACTGTAACGTATTATTTTGGGGTCTCCCTATGTCTAGCATCAAAAGATTACAGTTAATACAAAATGCGGCTGCTAGACTTTTGACAAGAACAAGAAAGTTTGATCATATTACGCCTATACTGTATATACCTTTATATACATATATACATATGTATATATACCTATACTGTATATACCTTTATATACATATATACATATATACCTATACTGTATATACCTTTATATACATATATACATATATATATATATACCTATACTGGCTCACCTGCACTGGCTTCCTGTGCACCTAAGATGTGACTTTAAGGTTTTACTAGTTAGGTATAAAATACTACACGGTCTAGCTCCATCCTATCTTGCTGATTGTATTGTACCATATGTCCCGGCAAGAAATCTGCGTTCAAAGAACTCCGGCTTATTAGTGATTCCCAGAGCCCAAAGAAAGTCTGCGGGCTATAGAGCGTTTTCTATTGGGGCTCCAATACTATGGAATGCCCTCCCGGCAACAGTTAGAGATGCTACCTCAGTAGAAGCATTTAAGTCCCATCTTAAAACTCATTTGTATACTCTAGCCTTTAAATAGACCCCCTTTTTAGACCAGTTGATCTGCCGTTTCTTTTCTTTTCTCTTCTCCTCTGCCCCCCCCCCCCCTCCATTGTGGAGAGGGGGAGGGGGGGGGGGGGGGCACAGGTCCAGTGGCCATGGATAAAATGCTGGCTGTCCAGAGTCGGGACTCGGACCGCTCGCCTGTGCATCGGTTGGAGACATTCTCTGCGCTGCTGACCCATCTCCGCTCGGGATGGTCTCCTGCTGGCCCCACTATGGACCCGACTCTCACTATTATGTTAGATCCACTATGGACTGGAATCTCTCACTATTATGCTAGATCCACTATGGACTGGACTCTCACACTATTATGTTAGATCCACTATGGACTGGACTCTCGCACTATTATGTTAGATCCACTATGGACTGGACTCTCACTATTATGTTAGATCCACTATGGACTGGACTCTCACACTATTATGTTAGATCCACTATGGACTGGACTCTCACTATTATGTTAGATCCACTATGGACTGGAATCTCTCACTATTATGCTAGATCCACTATGGACTGGACTCTCACACTATTATGTTAGATCCACTATGGACTGGACTCTCGCACTATTATGTTAGATCCACTATGGACTGGACTCTCACTATTATGTTAGATCCACTATGGACTGGACTCTCACACTATTATGTTAGATCCACTATGGACTGGACTCTCACTATTATGTTAGATCCACTATGGACTGGACTCTCACACTATTATGTTAGATCCACTATGGACTGGACTCTCACTATTATGTTAGATCCACTATGGACTGGACTCTCACTATTATGTTAGATCCACTATGGACTGGACTCTCACAAAATTATGTTAGATCCACTATGGACTGGTCTCTCACACTATTATGTTAGATCCACTATGGACTGGACTCTCACACTATTATGTTAGATCCACTATGGACTGGACTCTCTCACTATTATGTTAGATCCACTATGGACTGGACTCTCACACTATTATGTTAGATCCACTATGGACTGGACTCTCACACTATTATGTTAGATCCACTATGGACTGGACTCTCTCACTATTATGTTAGATCCACTATGGACTGGTCTCTCACACTATTATGTTAGATCCACTATGGACTGGACTCTCACACTATTATGTTAGATCCACTATGGACTGGACTCTCACACTATTATGTTAGATCCACTATGGACTGGACTCTCACACTATTATGTTAGATCCACTATGGACTGGACTCTCACCCTATTATGTTAGATCCACTATGGACTGGACCCTATGGTGTCGCTATGTGGCTCTAGAACTGCGGGTTGCTGAGCCCCGGTTTAGTGCATGTTAAAATACCAAGTGTGTGTATGGGGCGGTGACATTGGGTACAAGGTAGGGTGGGGGGGCCAGGAGTCTTGTTTCCGGGTGCTACCTCCCTGCTGAGAACTGTTTGCTTTGACCCAAATCTTCCTCAAACAGCTTAGCACGGGTATGTCAAGGTGGTTGTCATTGAGGGCCACATGGCAGTTATGGCTGCTTGTATCAGCCAATAATGTATGAATTTGCCTCTGGATTTCATTATTAATTAAATACATTGTTTTAAGTAGACTGTTGATTTTACAGTTATGGAAAAAACTGGTAGCTTAGTTGCCAGAATGTTTGTGTTAAATTGACACTGGTTTTTACAACTTGATACAGTACAGGTTATTTTTTTAAATAATAATAATAGATTTTATTTGTATAAAGCACTTTGTATTGAGTAAACAATCTCAAAGTGCTACAGTGTATTAACAAAAAAATAAAATAAATTAAAAAAAGATAAAGAAATAAATAAAAATAAAAACTAGAACAGCCAAATAGTTATAGCTAGTATGCACATATCTAAAAAAAAGGCTTTTTAAAAAGAAGGGCATCCACAGTCTGTGGTGCCCTCAGGTGGTCAGGGAGAGTGTTCCACAGACTGGGAGCGGCGGAGCAGAATGCCCGGTCCCCCATTGTTCGTAGCTTTGTCCTCGGAGGTTAGCCTGTCTGATCCGGCAATTTACCTGCCAGTTTTTCTACCGTAAAAACAAACGTACCGTCTTTCCATTTACAGCAATACACCGTTAAAAACAACAACTGTAGATTTTACAGTCAAAAACTGGCAGCTCAGTCAACAGAATTTTCACGCAAAATACTGTAGTAGTTTTTTTCAATGGACAGTAATATGCTGTAAAGAAGAACACACAATATACTGTCATTTGTATTCATTTAATGGGTAGTTTGCTATAAAGTTACGTATTTTATGTATTTTTTATTTAGACAAAAACATGTTTGATAATATTCTGTAATATTTGTTGCAATAATGGAGTTTATTTGGAACATGCATGACACATCACAATTTCCAGTTTGTCAATTCAACATTACCTTTACGTAGCAGTTGCTAAACCTTTTGCAATGTTGACACAAAGCTGCCATGCAGGCTGTTTTTTTTTTATTTTGTCTATCTTTATTTTTCTTTTTTTTTGCCATTGCTCAAAAAAATGAATTATTGACCTATTCAAGGCTCCAGTTTTTTCAAATATTTCACTTTTAAATGTTTTATGTGGAAAATATTGCATATATTGTGTGGTTGCCATAGAAAAACATCAACGTTTTCTTTGACAAAAGAGCATAAAACAAACAAAGTAATAGTTCAAAGGTAAAATGGACAGATATAACTGAAGTTGATCTCGTAACTTAAGTGTGGAAAGTAACCTAATAAAAAGGTATCACTTTATGAATGGGGGACATTTTGGATCCCAAATATATTTAATGGGATTTTATTGATCTTTGCACTGCGATTACTCAAAAATATTAAATAATTAAAATCAATGGTGTCCTGAATTATGAATTATTGATCTTTTTAAGGCTTTAATTACTTCACATCAAAAATTGCTTACTGAATGTTTCGGGCAGTGGGAGAAATACTGCATATTTCACTTTTACTATAAAAAAAAGTTGTCTTTGACAGAAAAGGCATAAAATCTCTGTTTTTTTAACTTTATGTCAACCTGAAGTTGATATACTGTAGAGATTTACTGTAAGTGTTAAATACAAAATAAATAAATAATAATTTGACTTGTTTTTAACATTTTAATGACTTGGAGCCTTTATGGTCCCCGGGAGCCCTAAGGGTAAAAAACAAAGAAAAATCCATATATTTTGTTATGGTTTGAAAAGGAAAAATATCAAAATGGCCCCCACAGGATGAACTCTAATATTGTAATAGATGGAAAGTCTTTCTTTTGGAAAAATATGTTTGAAAGAGGAATCATTTTTGTCAATGACATTATCAATGAGAATGGTAAAATTATGAAATATGATGAATTTAGAGCTATGTATGGTGATGCTTGCTCAAGCTTTTCATTTCTTCAACTAACTGGAGTCATTGGGAAAAGATGGAAACAAATTAATTATGGAACTACTAAATTATTAGTTTGTAAACCCTTAATAAGAAATTCTAGTTGGCAAAAAGGAACTAAAATAAATAGAAAAATATATAATTTTTATTTAATAAAGAAATCTTTGAAGGCTGCCTCATACAACACAAATGGAAAATGGGAGGACTTTTTTGACTGCCCGTTGCCGTGGGATGCTATATTCAAATTAATCTACAAAACTACTATCGATGTGCAAAATCGTTATTTTCAAATTAAAATTATTTATAACTTCTTACCCACGGGAAAAATGTTAAAATGATGGAATATGACAGAGTCAGATGATTGCCGATTTTGTTGTCAGGAGCCTGAATCCACCCTGCATTTGTTTTGGTATTGTCATATTGTTTCTTTGTTTTGGGTGGAAGTTGAAAAAATGTGTTTAAAGATTGGTTTGTTTATGAAGCTTAATGTGGTTTCTGTTATTTTAGGAGAGTTCATTGACAATCATGATTTAGTCAATTTAATTATAGTACTTGGTAAAATGTTTATTTTTAAGGCCAAAAACAGATATTCACTTAGTATTACTTTCTTTAAAACATTTATTCAGTATTTTTTAACTTTAGAAAATTATATGGTTGAAAACGATAATGATGCCAAAAAACATGAACAAAAGATGGGAAGTCCTCAAAGGCTTATTTTGAAAGTATAATTATGTTTATAGATATGATATGATATCTGTTGTTGTGTTCCCTATTTGAAGTGTACATAAATGAAGGTGTGTGTTGCTGAGTTCGACTTGGATGTGATCAGGGGCCGTACTTATCAAGCTTCTTAGAGTGCCATTTTACACTTAAGTCCTGAGAATTTGCGAAATTTAGTCCTACTCTCAAACTTAAGAATAAAAGCTTTTTATCAACGTTCTTAAGTCTAAGAATCACTCCTACTCTCCACGATATTTAAGAGACCTTCAGAGGTGTCTTAAGTGGTTAGGAGTTGCCAGCAGGGGATGGCACTGAGGCGAGAGAGACGTGCGCCAACATTCAGGGAGCGGAAGGATGTCCTGGCTTTGTTTGATGACGAGCAGCTGATCAAACGGTATCGTTTAGACAGAGCGGGTATTATTTTTGTCACAGATTTAATACTTTTTGATTCCATGTTGATTTCTGCATGTGTCTGCAGTGGGCTAGTATTTATAGAGCCACCCACAATTTATAGAGCCACCAGTTTCAAATGAGTTGCCTAATTAATGAATTGGAAAGAAAATGTTATGACAGTAGCGTATGTGTGTGGCCGTGAGGTGAGTGACGTCAGTGAGTGTGTGGGCGAGAGAAGAGAGGGAGCGGTAGCGTGAGTGTCGGCGGGGACTAGTTTGTTTTGTATTATTTTGTAGTTTATTGTCAAAATATACACTCCCATTGTCCACTTAAATATTTCCAAGATATTTCTTTATTCTTAGACAAGGGATTCCCTTCCGTGATTGGTCATTTCTATGGACACAGAAATGACGTCACCTAAAATTGCGTTTACGGCACATAGTAATGTCGTAATTCAGCTCTGAGTGTGACACTTAAGATTCAGTCCTACACTTGGCTGAAAGTGTGAGTAAGACGCTTGATAACTAACTTTTAAGTGCAGCTTTCAGCCAAGAATTGATTTACTCTTAAGTCAACTCTTAGCAGACTTCTTAGGAGTCATTCTAAGAAGCTTGATAAGTACGGCCCCTGGACAGTACATGGGTGCTTCATTTGAAAATGTATTTTTGTTTGTGGATTGTATGCAACCTGTTGTGTTCCCTGGTTTTTGGTGTACATGGGTGAAGGTGTGTTGTTGCTAAGCCCGATCGGGACGTCATCTGAACTGGACCTGGTTTTAAGAACCCTTTTGAACAATCTGACTTCATTGACAACCTGGTCTGGTGAAGTTAAAGTCCTTTGTTTGTTTTGTTTGAAAGTAAAGCAATATAAAAACAATGACATAAAAATAGTAATTAATGAACATGTTAGTGGACCAGCAGCACGCACAATCATGTGTGCTCTAAAGACCGTGTCCCTTGCAGACTGTATTATTCTATATTGTAGGAAGCAGAAGTGTTTTAATAACAGAAAGAGACAGCCCCTTTTGTGTGGATGAGTGTGAATGGGGGAGGGAGGGTTTACTTGGGTTGATGCACTAATGGTAAGTGTATCTTGTGTCTTTTTTTATGTTGTTTAAAATAAAATAAAATACAAATAAAATAAAAAATGGCCCCCACATGCTTTAATTTTTCCGTGTGCAGCCCTCAGTGGAAAAAGTTTGGACACCCCTGGTGGAGAACATGTTTTGCTATATTCATTATTGATGTGTTTCTTGCTACTTTATGTGTATGTTTTATACATGAGATTTCCAATTCAATTTATCATCAATCTTTATACCTAGAAATGTGGTTTCATTTACTCTTTCAATTTATATTCCGTCTATTTGTATTTGTGTTTGACTTTCCCTTCTACTGTTACCAAATAGCATTATTTTACTTTTACTGTGATTTAAAGATAGTCTGTTTTTTGTCAAAACATCTTTTTATTTTGTTAATTTCTTCTGTTACCGTATTTTTTGGAGTATAAGTCGCTCCGGAGTATAAGCCGCACCGGCCGAAAATGCATAATAAAGAATGAAAAAAACATATATAAGTCGCACTGGAGTATAAGTTGCATTTATTGGGTAAATGTATTTGATAAAAGTCAACAGCAAGAATAGACATTTGAAAGGCAATTTAAAATGTGTAAAGAATAGTGAACAACAGGCTGAATAAGTGTACGTTATATGAGGCATAAATAACCAACTGCTATGTTAACCTCACATATTATGGTAAGAGTCATTCAAATAACTACAACATATAGAACATGCTATATGTTTACCAAACTATCTGTCACTCCTAATCGCTAAATCCCATCAAATCTTATACGTCTAGTCTCTTACGTGAATGACATCAATAATATTATTTATACGTCTAGTCTCTTACGTCAATGACATCAATAATATTACTTATACGTCTAGTCTCTTACGTGAATGACATCAATAATATTATTTATACGTCTAGTCTCTTACGTCAATGACATCAATATTATTTATACATCTAGTCTCTTACATCAATGACATCAATAATATTATTTATACGTCTAGTCTCTTACGTCAATGACATCAATAATATTATTTATACGTCTAGTCTGTTACGTCAATGACATCAATAATATTACTTATACGTCTAGTCTCTTACGTGAATGACATCAATAATATTATTTATACGTCTAGTCTCTTACGTGAATGACATCAATAATATTATTTATACGTCTAGTCTCTTACGTGAATGACATCAATAATATTATTTATACGTCTAGTCTCTTACGTCAATGACATCAATAATATTATTTATACGTCTAGTCTCTTACGTCAATGACATCAATAATATTTATACATCTAGTCTCTTACGTCAATGACATCAATAATATTATTTATACGTCTAGTCTCTTACGTGAATGACATCAATAATATCCTTTATACGTCTAGTCTCTTACGTGAATGACATCAATAATATTATTTATACGTCTAGTCTCTTACGTCAATGACATCAATAATATTACTTATACATCTAGTCTCTTACGTGAATGACATCAATAATATTATTTATACGTCTAGTCTCTTACGTGAATGACATCAATAATATCATTTATACGTCTAGTCTCTTACGTCAATGACATCAATAATATCATTTATACGTCTAGTCTCTTACGTCAATGACATCAATAATATTACTTATACATCTAGTCTCTTACGTGAATGACATCAATAATATTATTTATACGTCTAGTCTCTTACGTCAATGACATCAATAATATTATTTATACGTCTAGTCTCTTACGTCAATGACATCAATAATATTATTTATACGTCTAGTCTCTTACGTCAATGACATCAATAATATTACTTATACGTCTAGTCTCTTACGTGAATAAGATCAATAATATTACTTATACGTCCAGTCTCTTACGTGAATGACATCAATAATATTATTTATACGTCTAGTCTCTTACGTCAATGTCATCAATAATATTACTTATACGTCTAGTCTCTTACGTCAATGACATCAATAATATTATTTATACATCTAGTCTCTTACGTGAATGACATCAATAATATTATTTATACGTCTAGTCTCTTACGTGAATGACATCAATAATATTATTTATACGTCTAGTCTCTTACGTGGATGAGATCAATAATATTATTTCATATTTTACGCTAATGTGTTCATCATTTCACACATAAGTCGCTCCTGAGTATAAGTCGAAAAAAACTGCCACTTATAGTCCGAAAAATACGGTATTTGTTTTAGCTTCTGCGTGTTCTCTCCTGAACAGAACGCCGTTGTATCATCTGCGAATAATACTAACTTTACATCTTTTGTAACTTTACAAATGTCATTTATACAGAGATTTAACAATTTTGGTCCTATTATTAGGGATGTCCGACAATATCGGGCTGCTGATATTATCGGCCGACAAATGCTTTAAAATGTAATATCGGAAATGATCGGTATGGGTTTCAAAAAGTAAAATGTAAGACTTTGTAAAAGGCCGCTGTGTACACGGCCGTAGGGAGAAGTACAGAGCGCCAATAAACCTTAAAGGCACTGCCTTTGCATGCCGGACCAGTCACATAATATCTACGGCTTTTCACACACACAAGTGAATGCATCATACTTGGTCAACAGCCATACAGGTCACACTGAGGGTGGCCATATAAACAAGTTTAACACTGTTACAAATATGCGCCACACTGTGAATCCACACCAAACAAGAATGACAAACACATTTCGAGAGAACATCCGCACCGTAACACAACATAAACAAAACACAACAAATACCCAGAACCCCTTGCAGCCCTAACTCTTCCGGGACGCTACAATATACACCCCCCCTCAACCTCCTCATGCTCTCATGTCCCAAATTCCAAGCTGCTGTTTTGAGGCATGTTTAAAAAAAGAATGCACTTTGTGACTTCAATAATAAATATGGCAGTGCCATGTTGGCATTTTTTTGCATAACTTGAGTTGGTTTATTTTGGAAAACCGTGTTACATTGTTTAATGCATGGGTGTCAAACTCTGGCCTGCGGGCCAAAATTGACCCGCCGTGTAATTTCACTTGGCCCTTGAGGCGATATCAAACTAACTCTAGAGCTGGCCCGCCGGTGCCGCGGTAACACCGCATTCACCGCTAATTGTCATACTTGCCAACCCTCCCGGGAGACTCCCAAATTTCAGTGGCCCTCCCGGAAATCGTCACGTCCGCTTTTCATCCAGTCCAACGAGTGCTGGCCCAGTCACATAATATATGCGGCTACTGCACACACACAAGTGAATGCAAGGCATACTTGATCAACAGCAATACAGGTTACACTAAGGGTGGACGTATAAATAACTTTAACACTGTTACAAATATACGCCACACTGTGAACCCACACCAAACAAGAATGACAAACACATTTCGGGAGAACACCCGCACCGTAACACAACATAAACACAACAGAACAAATACCCAGAATCCTTTGCAGCACTAAATCTTCCGGGACGCTACAAAATACACCCCCGCTACCACCAAACCCCCCCCCACACACACATTGTAGCGTCCAGGAATAGTTAGTGCTACAAAGGATTCTGGGTATTTGTTCTGTTGTGTTTATATTGTGTTGCGGTGCGGATGTTCTCCCGAAATGTGTTTGTCATTCTTGTTTGGTGTGGGTTCACAGTGTGGCGTATATTTGTAACCGTGTTAAAGTTGTTTATACGGCCACCCCCAATGTAACCTGTATTACTGTTGTTTAAGTATGCATTGCATTCACGTGTGTGTGCGTATAGAAGCCGCACATAACTTGTGACTGGGCCGGCACGTTGTTAGAATGGATGAAAAGCGGACGTGACGACAGCTTGTAGAAGACCTTAAAGGCAGTGCCTTTAAGGCACGCCCCCAAGACTGTGGTCCCGGCGGACTAGGAGATATAATGACTGATGAACACCTTGGTTGGATAATGAAGGTTGCCTCAGCTCAAAGCCTGAGCCCCGACATGAATGAGCTAGCATCCAAGAAAAGATGTCAGGTATCTGGTTTGGGCACATCAGATTAGATCAGTGTGTTGCAAACTGAGCACTTTAAAGTCCTGAATGGTTGTTTTATTCATTGTTATTTTATTTTCTAATTTATTAGCCTGTGGAAAAAGTTAATGTTGATATTTACCTCAGAAGGCTGCAAATTGAAAAGAGGCATTACATTTTTATTTAAATTGTATTTGATATGCCATTGATATTTTTATTATTATTATTATTATTATTATTATTGGAAACTGGATTTTGCATGTCACTATAAAGTTTTTTAAGCCTTGCTTGTTCAATATTCAATGCAAAACTTGTTTGGGTGCCTATTAAAAGGTTCATTTGTTCAGTTTTAAATTTTGGCCCACTCTGTATTTGAGTTTGACACCCCTGCTTTAATGCATCCAGCGGGGCATCACAACTAAGTTAGGCATAATAATGTGTTAGTTCCACCACTGTATATATCGCTATCGCTTGATATCGGAATCGGTAATTAAGAGTTGGACAATATCTGAATATCGGCATAAAAGCCATTATCGGACATCTCTACCTATTATTGATCCCTGAGGTACACCACAGAATATATTTAGTGTTGTAGACGCGTGTTCACCTCGCTTCAGGTATCGTTTCCTGTTTGTTAAATAACTTCTAATCCAGTTTAAGACCAACCCTCTGATGCCATACTGTTCTAGTTTAGTTTAGTTCTAGTTTAAGACCAACCCTCTGATGCCATACTGTTCTAGTTTAGTTTAGTTCTAGTTTAAAACCAACCCTCTGATGCCATACTGTTCTAGTTTAGTTTAGTTCTAGTTTAAGACCAACCCTCTGATGCCATACTGTTCTAGTTTAGTTTAGTTCTAGTTTAAGACCAACCCTCTGATGCCATACTGTTCTAGTTTAGTTTAGTTCTAGTTTAAGACCAACCCTCTGATGCCATACTGTTCTAGTTTAGTTTAGTTCTAGTTTAAGACCAACCCTCTGATGCCATACTGTTCTAGTTTAGTTTAGTTCTAGTTTAAGACCAACCCTCTGATGCCATACTGTTCTAGTTATTGCGACTCATTTTGTCAAATGTTTTAGTAAGATCCATCAACACCGCTGCCGGATACTATAATGGATACTATTACAATTTAAAAGGTATGCAATTTCAAAATGTCAAAATGAAAAAAAAAAAATGTTACATTTAATGAGAAAATGTGAAGTACTTTATTGACACATCATTTCCAGGCCAGATAAAATGATGTGGCGGGCCAGGCGTGGCCCCCAGGCCTTGACTTTGACACCTTTGGCTTAGCATCTCCTACTAAATGTTTAAAAATGGCTGTTGCCATTTTTTACATTTCCCCGCGACCCTGAAGGGAATAAGGCAGGGGTGTCCAAACTTTTTCCACTGAGGGCTGCTCACAGAAAAATGAAAGCATGTGGGGGCCATTTTGATATTTTTCATTTTCAAACCATTACAAAATATATGCATTTTTTATTTTACCTTTAGGGATCCCGGGGACCATAAAGGGTCTCAGTCATTAAAATGTTAAAAATAAGTCAGATTATTTTTTTTTTTAAAATTATTTAACGCTTACAGTAAATCTCTATATCAACTTCAAGTTGATATAAAGTAATTCAAATTAAAAAAAATGTTTTATGGCTTTTCTGTCAAAAACAACTTAGTTTTTTTTATAGTAAAACTGAAATATGCAGTATTTAGTAATAAGAGCCCTAAAAGATCAATAATGCAGGACACCATTGATTTTAATTATTTCATATTTTTGAGTCATCACAGTGAAAAGATAAATAAAAAATCACTAAATATATTTGGGATCCAAAAGGTGCCCCACTCATAAAGTGATACATTTTTATTAGGTTTTTCTTTTACATTCAACACTTAAGTTACGAGATCAACTTCAGATAAATCTGTCCATTTTACGTTTGAACTATTATTTTGTTTGTTTTATGCGCTTTTGTCAAAGAAAACTTTGATGTTTTTATATGGCTACTACACAATTTTTGCAATATTTACCACATAAAACATTTTAAAGTCAAATATTTGAAGTAATTGGAGCCCTGAAAATAATTCATTACATCATGGATTTTTTGTCATCATTTTTTTTTTTTTTGAGCAATGGCAAAAAAAAAGAAAAATGAAGACAAAAGAAAAAAAAAAACAGCCTGCTTGGCAGCTTTTGTGTCAACATTGCAACTTTTTCTCGTTAGATTTCACCTCATTCCACTTTTTGTAATGTTTTTTTTAATTTTTACAATAGTATTTCCAGAATGTGTGAAGGGCCGGTAAACAATTAGCTGCGGGCCGCAAATGGCCCCCGGGCCGCACTTTGGACACCCCTGGAATAAGCGGTATAAAATGGATGGATGGACGTAAGCCTCAATGTGATGGAGCCAAACTACTGCACTGGAGCTGGTACAACTTCTTGTACTCCTGACATTTGTTCACTTGGATTCCAAAATCATTCTTCAAAAAGGACGTTGTGAAAAATGAATCCAAGAAACGTCACTCACCATCTCCCGTCTCGATTCTTTTGACGGGAACAAAGTTGCTGCCGTACAGCAGCACCGCGGCCACGTTGGCAGCTATGCCGTACACAAAGCGCGTCATGTTGGTAGAGTTCCTACTCGGCGTGTCGTCTTCCGTCCCATCGTGGCCTTCGTGAGGGGGGTAAAAATGACACTTGTCAAATGTTGCCGTGAACGACCATGAAGCTGCCGCTCTCTGCTAACCTGGCCTTGGCCTCCTTTCGTTGCCATGGCAGCCGGCCAGCAACAGTGCAATTGCGGATAAAAGACACTTTGCCAGCAGCATGTTCGAGTTAGAATCCACACATCCACGGCAGGCAGACGTGGAGGGGAGCTGGGGCCACACAGGTGCTGTCAATCATACCAATCACTGCACATGTGCAGCCAGGAGGGGCCGGGGTTCTAACTCAGTGGTTCTTAACCTTGTTGGAGGTACTGAACCCCACCCTTCTTTAGTGAAAAATAATGTTGTTTTTTTTTCAAATTCAAGTTAAGTTAAGTTAAAGTTAAAGTACCAATGATTGTCACACACACTAGGTGTGGTGAAATTTGCCTTCTGCATTTGACCCCCCCCCCGTCTGTTGCGAGTTGTTGTGATTATATGTAACATGTTTATGTGTGCTATGCTAAATGAGTTTTTTTCCCTTGGACTCAGTCTGGACCCCCTCCCGAGGGTCCAGCCTGTTGCGTTCACCAGCTCTTCCTCCAATGGGAATTCAAATTGCTATTCACTCCCAAGTTCTTTTTATGGCACGTAAGCTGAAGTTTAAATTGATCACCAGGCAGTAGTTGGTATTTTGTGGTTCATTCTCAAAGCTTTGAAAACAAACGTGAGACCAATCCAGTACAGAAGCGTTTCTTAGCCCAGCCAAGATCGATCTCCCTCCAAAACCCAAGGAAGTGCTGTGTTCTTCAATCCGTCCCTCGCTCCCACCCCCCAGAGACGTTCTGTTCTACCCCCTTCTTCCCCTCCCTCCTCCCCACCTGTTGTCTCCTAGCCCAGCACCGCTTTGTCCTCTTATCTTAAGAATGTTATGGGAGTCTCAACAGAGAGAATATTCAAGGCTCTGACTCTCTCCGCAAGGACACTCATAATGCAAGCACTTTGTACCAGACGAAACATTACCTGATTAAAATATGACTATAGGAGATACAAAAGAAGTAACTATTAAATATGGATATATGTAATTATCCACTTCCGTCAAGCCTAAGACTGATATTTTTTACTCCCCCCCCCTTTCCCAATATCACCTTTTTCCCACCTTTTTTAAGGAGCGCCGTAAGTGGCTGATCCGTTTGCGGTCCCGTCTTGTCTCCCTGTAACGTATGTCTGCTCTTAGTGGGACTGTGCCCAAAATGAAATGTCAGTTCTTATGTGTCTTGTACATGTTAAAGAATGGACAATAATAAAGCATCCTGAATCCTGACCTTGATGCTGAGTGCCAAGCAGGGAGGTAACGGCTCCCATTTTTATAGTCTTTGGTATGACTCGGCCGGGGTTTGAACTCACAACCTACCGATCTGAGGGCGGACACTCTAACCACTAGGCTACTGAGCAGGTCAAGACAGAGTTATATGTATTTTTTACTGGTGCACAAAATGAAGCGTGCATGAACATCACCTTGTTCAATGAACAAAACCAACACAGTGCATGAAGTCACAACAAATGACACACCTGCACATCAGATGGAAAATTAGAAGGAATATAGTTTGGGGGTATCCATAATATGTCGATAGGAAGAAGTTTGTGTTTACACGATGAGTCGGGTGCGTCTTGACCTCCGCGGTGGAGGCTCCGCCGAACCCCTAGGGTTCGATCGAACCCAGGTTAAGAACCACTGCTCTAACTAGATGAGGTCATTCCTTCATGTGAATGCTCCAGTGCTGATAGAAAATGTGGGAATTGTGGCACTTTGAAGAATGTCTCATTGATTTCAATTGGAATAGCCCAAAGAATTGGGGAATTTCGGGAAAAGGGGGAATTTTTGGGAAAATGGTAAAAAAAACTTGAATGGTCTAAAATCATACTTGCCAACCTTGGTATGACTCGGCCGGGGTTTGAACTCACAACCTACCGATCTCAGGGCTGACACCCTAACCACTAGGCCACTGGGTAGGTCGAGACAGAGTTATATGTTTTTTTTACTGGTGCACAAAATGAAGCGTGCAGGAACATCACCTTGTTCAATGAACAAAACCAACACAGTGCATGAAGTCACAACAAATGACACACCTGCACATCAGATGGAAAATTAGAAGGAATATAGTTTGGGGGTATCCATAATACGCCGATAGGGAGAAGTTTGTATTTACACGATGAGTCGGGTGTGTTTTGATCTCTGCCAAACCCCTGAGGCCGACTCACCGAACCCTTAGGGTTCGATCGAACCCAGGTTAAGAACCACTGCTCTAACTAGATGAGGTCATTCCTTCATGTGAATGCTCCAGTGCTGATAGAAAATGTGGGAATTGTGTAGCTTAAAAGAATGTCTCATTGATTTCAAAGGGAATAGCCCAAAGAATTGGGGAATTTTGGGAGAAGGGGGAATTTTTGGGAAAATGGTAAAAAACTTGAATGGTCTGAATGAGTTGAAATCATACTTGCCAACCTTGAGACCTCCGAATTCGGGAGTTGGGGGAGTGGTGGGGGTGGTGTGTGGTCGGGGTGGGCGCGGCCAGGGGGCGGGGTTAAGGGGGGAGGAGTATATTTATAGCTAGAATTCACTGAAATTCTAGTATTTCTTATATATATATATAGTACAGTACACAGTAATGAAAACACAGTTGTTCTACTAACTGTACTGTACTTGCTGCTTACTAACTTACCTTTCACTATTTGAGTAGCCTTTGTTCTGCCATTTGAGTACAGGCGAGCGATCTCTGAATCCGGGAACATATCCTTCACGGATTTGTTGAAAACATCTGCAAATGAGAACGGGATGTTTCTTGCAGCTATCAGCATAGCCATCTTTGTCTCGGCATACACCCTCTGGTCTCCATTTAGCAAGGTGGCCCATAATACTGCGTTGCCGCCGCCTTGTGCTTCTATGACCATTCATGAGTGACTATATCCATTCGGCCACCGTGTTATGGGTTATAGATAAACCTATGGATAACGGAGACGTATATAATAGTCTTCTTTTCAGGTGAGAGAGGACGCTAAAGGCAGTGCTTTTAAGGCACGCTCCCAATAATGTTGTCCGGCTGGAAATCGGGAGAAACTCGGGAGAATGGTTGTCCCGGTAGATTTTCGGGAGAGGCACTGAAATTCGGGAGTCTCTCTGAAAATTCGGGAGGGTTGGCAAGTATGGTTGAAATGGTTGGTGTTGGAACTTATCAAATTGGTCGAGAAATGTTGAAGTAGTAACATTTTTAGTTGAGAAATTGTATTAAAGAATTCCTGGAATTTCGGGAAAACCGGGAATTTTTCCAGTTCGAAAAAACAACTTCATTTTTGTCCTGATTAAGAGGAATATTTAGACGGTGAAACGGTTGAAGTGGGTTGAAAAACGTGGAAGGAGTAGTCGCCAGAATAAAGGGTCAAAAAAGGGTTTGAAAAAACGGGAATTCTGGCAATTCCTAGAAATTTGTTGAACTTTGATGAATGATCATTTGAATTTCCAGGATGGGGGAATGTGTTGAAGGTGTAATGGTTTGAATCGGTTGAAAAATGTGGAAATGGTGAAAGTTAGAAAAATGACCAATTCATTTTTAATGGGAAAAATGTCCCGGAAATCTGGGAATTTTTGGAAGTTGTTACGATTCCCGAATAGGCTGAACAGTTTGAAGTTGGAACGGTTGGTTATCGGGTGAAAAATGTGGAAGGTAGAGAGCGCCAAAATCTGGAGAAGAAGAATAAGTTTAACGAGAACAGGCAATTCCTGAAGGAATTGCGTGTGAATGCTCCAATGCTGGAGTTGAAGTGAAATGCTGACAGAATGTAGTATGAATGTAAGAATAGTTTCAATGTTGGATTGGTTTGAATGTTGAAAAGCTGACGCTCAACTGAAATGCTAATGGAACGTAGGACGAATATAGTCATGTTTTAAATGTTGAAATTGTTTAAACGCTGAAATGGTTTGAATGTTGGAATGGTTTGAATGTTGAAGAGTTTGAATTTTCAGGGAAACCGGAATTTGGTTTGGAACTTGGGAAAGTGTTGGTTTGAATGTCCAAGATGAGAGGAATGTGTTGATGTTGGGATGGTTTGAATAGGTTGAAAAATGTGGGAATTGTGCAATTTGGAAAAATGTCCAATTCATTTCAATGGGAACTTCCTGGAAATTTGGGAATTTTGGGAAAAGCAGGATTTTTTTGAAAATGATTAGGATCATGAATGTCCTGAATGAGCTGATTGGTTGGTGTTGGAATTGTTTAAATCGGTCAAGAAATGTTGAATTAGTTATAGTTTTTAATTAAGAAATTCCTGGAATTTTGGGAAAAAAATGGAATTTGTGTAGTTCTTTAACCAACTTGGTTTTTGTCCTGAATATGAGGAGTGTTTTGACAGTGGAATGGTTGAAATGGGTTGAAAAATGTGAAAGGAGTAGTCAAACTTAAGAAGGGTGGAAATAGGTTACCAAAAAACTTGAATTCCTGGAAATTTCTTGAATGTGGAAATATGGTAGCTTCAATTTACAAGATGAGTTGAATGTGTTGAAGGTGGATTGTTTTCAATCGGTTGAAGAATGTGGGAATTGTGGAAGTTTGCAAAATTGCCATTTCATTTTTAATGGGGAAAATGCCCCCCAAAAAGGAACTATGGGAAATCCGGGAATTTTTTTTTTCGAATTGTTGAAGTAGAGCACACAATTCCTGAACAGGCTGAATATTTTGAAGTTGGAACATTTTGAATCAGATGAAAAATGTGGGAATTGTGGAACTTTGAAGAATGTCCTATTGATTTCAATAGGAATTTCAGAAAAAATGGGTATTTCGGGAAAAGCGGGAATTTCTTTGAAAATAGTAAACAACTTGAATAGTCTGAATTAATTGAAATGGTTGGTGTTGAAATTGCTCAAATTGGTCGAGAAACTTTGAAGTAGTAACATGTTCAAATGAGAAATGGTATTACAGAATTCCTGGAATTTCGGGAAATCCGGGAATTTTTCCAATTCAAAAAAACAACTTTTTTTTTTGTCCTAATCAAGAGACATTTTTTTACGTTGGAACTGATGAAGTGGGTTGAAAAATGTGGGAGGAAGAGTCACCAGAAAAAAGGGTGGAAATAAGGCTTTGGAAAACCAGGAATTCTGGAAAATCCTGGAATTTTTTTGAACTTGGAAAAGGGGTAGTTTAAATTTCCAGGATGGTGGAATATATTGAAGAAAGAATTGTTTGAATGGGTTGAAAAATGTGGAAATGGTGCAAGTTTGAAAAATTATCAATTCATTTTGAAAGGGAAAAATGTCCCGGAAAACCTGAAATTCTGGGAAATCTCGGAATTTTTGGAATTTGTCAAGGGAAAACCCGCATGATAATATATCATATTGTAGGTGTTTATTACACTTTGCATTCATATTTTGCTGTTTTTTTTACATTTTTGTTGTGTTTTGCTTGGTCTGAGAAGTAAAAGATGTTGTTAATATTCAGTGTTTTATTGTTCATAGTTAATATTGTAAATTCCATGTTCATTATTTTCATGTACATTTTGGGTGTCCCATTCAGTAAAAAATGGTAAAATTCCATTCCGTTTCTTTAGGTGGTCTGTCAAAGATCCTTCATATGACAGGAGCATCTTGCTGTTTTACGTAACTGCTGCTGTAAAAATAAAACAATAAAACTGCTAGTCAAAGATCCTCCACCTGACAAGAGTGTTTTGCTGTTTTTAAGGTTCTGCTGCTGTAAAAATAAAAATGCTAGTCAAAGATCCTCCATATGATACAAGTGTTTTGTTGTTTTTAAGAATCAGATGCTGTAAAAAATAAAAAATAAAACGCTAGTCAAAGATCCTCCATATGCTTGTTGTGTTTGTTTGGTCTGAGAAGTAAAAGAGAACTCCAAAACGCTCCTGTCATCTAGAGGATCTTTGACGAGCATTTTTATTTATTTCATTTTGACAGCAGCAGATCCTTAATCAGAATCAGAAATACTTTAATAATCCCCGAGGGGAAATTAAGATTGTCAGCACAATCCCATTCAAAACCAGACAAACATTACAGGGTGACAGAACAGGATCAAACATTACAGGGTGACAGAACAGGATCAAACATTACAGGGAGACAGAACAGGATAAAACATTACAGGGAGACAGAACAGGATCAAACATTACATGGAGACAGAACAGGATCGCTGACGGGTCTGCCAACTTCCAGCGGCCCTTACAAAAAAGGTGAGAAACAGCTAAAAATTGGGGGGGGGGCTGAGAAAATTAAAAAATGGGTCTAAGCCTGGGCCCCTGGGAAAAAACAACTCAGAGCCAACGTTCCCTGTAAGGTGCGCGCCTGTGCAAGTGCGCACTGCTCAAGCGTCCTCTGCGCACGGCAAATCTATGCCACGCACAAAATCAAATAAAAAAATGAGCGCATAACAATTTCGACACACGGACACGACGGAGAAAACAGTTTTCGTCATCATTGTTCAAATATTGTAACGTCTGTCGAGACGCTTTGAGGACATGAATTCCATCCATCACTTTACTGAGCAAAACTCTTTATTGTCGGCCATAAACACATCACCAAAACATTAGTAAAAAAAAATGATATCCAGCAAAAGTGGTCATTTTCTGCAGTACAAACCAGACCAAAAGCAACTTTGTTATATCAACAGCACCCGCTCGCTCTTTCTCACTTGCGCCAACACATGCACATATGGCACTTGGCCAGTGATGCGTTTACAGACACACAAAAAGTGGGACAACTCCAACACCACACATAAAGTGTCATTCCAGGTCGTTACACTATGATTTACCAATCAAATGTGTGCTTATTATAGTGTCAGAATTTTTTTTATTTATTTATTTATTTTTTTATGAAATTGACATAAAAAACACAATATATACATTATATATCAATATAGATCAATACAGTCTGCAGGGATACAGTCCGTAAGCACACATGATTGCATTAATTTATGTAAAAAAAAAAAAAAAAAAATTTTTTTTTTTTTTAAATACACCCCCCCCCCCTTCCCCCCCAACGGTCCGTGGGACAAATTTTCAAGCGTTGACCGGTCCGCAGCGACAACAAGGTTGGGGACCACTGATGTAGACCACAAGGAAGTCTTTTACACTTACAAATTAATAATAATAATATGACTCCTTTAATGTGCCCTATAATCTGGTGCGCCTTATATATGAAAAAGATCAAAAATAGACCATTTGTCGGCAGTGGGCCTTATAATCCAGTGCGCCCTACGGTCCGGAAAATACGATATGTGTATTCTCTTTTCATTTACCATTTACACAACATGCCAACTTCACTGGTTTTGGGTTTTGGCAATCAATTGTGTACAGACAAAGTTGTTTTGAGTAAGAGATGTCTCTTACCTACTGACAGTTTTGGCTGACAGTTCAGGCCAGGCCAGATTTTTTTTTTTAGACCCATCATACCAGGAAGCTACAACAGCTCTGACTTAGGCAGCCAGCCAAAACTGTCAGCAAGTAAGCGACATCCTTTAGGTAAAAAACTGTATTTGGTTGCAAACAATAATCTTGTACTTGTGTTTTTAACTATGCTTACAATTTTGGAAGACAACAGTTTGGCGTTTAGTCTGTGGCGTAGAATGCTAATGCTGAAAACAATACTACAAACAAGTGACTTCTAAAAAGTTGTACTGGGTTCAAGTCATACGGTATATTCCGTCCTTAATAGGGGAAAACAATTTAGGTCACCTTTGCAGAATAGATTGTCCATTAAAGTCCTACTGAAAGCCACTACTAGCGACCACGCAGTCTGATAGTTTATATATCAATGATGACATCTTAACATTGCAACACATGCCAATACGGCCGGGTTAACTTATAAAGTGACATTTTTTACATTTCCCGCTAAACTTCCGCTTGAAAAGGTCTATGTATGATGACGTATGCGCGTGACGTCACGGAGGCAACGGAAGTATTGGTACACCAATGTGTCACCATACAAACTGCTCTGTTTTCATCTCAACATTCCACAGTATTCTGGACATCTGTGTTGGTGAATCTTTTGCAATTTGTTTAATGAACAATGAAGACTGCAAAGAAGAAAGCTGTAGGTGGGACTGGTGTATTAGCAGTTGGCTGCAGCAACACAACCAGGAGGAATTTGAGATGGATAGCAGACGCGCTACCATGAGTACAGCTTTGGTTTCCAAACATTTGATCGTGACGCTATGTGCATGTCACGTACGTAACTTTGGGGAAATATATGTTCCTTGCCGACTCTGATGGCGGCCGGGGTGTCGTCGAAAGCTACAACGCCCGCCGCCGCCGCCGTTCCGTAGCTAAGTTAGCTTCAATGGCGTCTTTAGCAACAGCATTGTTAAGCTTCGCCAGGCTGGAAAGTATTAACCGTGTAGTTACATGTCCATGGTTTAATAGTATTGTTGATCTTCTGTCTATCCTTCCAGTCAGGGGTTTATTTATTTTGTTTCTATCTGCATTTGAGCCCGATGCTATCACGTTAGCTCAGTAGCTAAAGAGCTTCGCCGATGTATTGTCGTGGAGATAAAAGTCACTGTGAATGTCCATTTTGCGTTCTCGACTTTCATTTTCAAGAGGATATAGTATCCCAGGTGGTTTGAAATACAAATCCGTGATCCACAATAGAAAAAGGAGAAAGTGTGGAATCCAATGAGCCAGCTTGTACCTAAGTTACGGTCAGAGCGAAAAAAGATACGTACTGCACTTTACTCTAGTCCTTCACTCTCACGTTCCTCATCCACGAATCTTTCATCCTCGCTCAAATTAATGGGGTAATCGTCGCTTTCTCGGTCCGAATCTCTCTCGCTGCTGGTGTAATCAACAGGAAAATGTGAGCAGCCCTTCCTCCTGTGACGTCACGCTACTTTCAACCTGTGACGTCACGCTACTTCCGCTACAGGCAAGGATTTTTTTTATCAGCGACCAAAAGTTGCGAACTTTATCGTCGATGTTCTCTACTAAATCCTTTCAGCAAAAATATGGCAATATCGCGAAATGATCAAGTATGACACATAGAATGGATCTGCTATCCCCGTTTAAATAAACAAATGTCATTTCAGTAGGCCTTTAAGCATAACTCACAAAATCCTAACTAATCATCCTCAACACCAAGGTCAAGTAGACTACAACTTTCATTATGGAGACTTACAATATCTTAAGACATTTCCTCTAAATAGCATGACCAGAATCCAAACATTGATGGATTAGAAGAATTATGAGATGCAAGTAGGCCGTCAACTTCTCTCTTTTACTCTCTCAATTTGCTTTGACAGACTGTGAAAGGAGTGTCTCATCTTGTATCGCAGACTCGGGGGCGATAAACAAAGGGACTAAGATTTAGAGAATCATCAGAGGAAAGCCAAAGCTTTTAGCGACATGGGCGGAGGATAAAGACTAATCGAAAGAGCCAACAGCAAGTATCGAAATGTACCAGGCTCGGCTCATCCCGACCCGACACTGAAAGAAACGTTGCCCACGGCCGGAACATGAGCCTAAGTATTTAGTTGTCTTTGATGGATGACTCTGGAATGTGCTGACTCCACAGTTTTGAATGTGATGGAACACACAATGACTTCATTGACACTTTAACTTTATGAGTGTTGTAACATTGAAAACACAAGTTTGTTCTCAACATTGAAGTCAATTAAGTCTTCCCTGGACGTAAGACATTAAAGACAGAGTCAGGCTAACATATTATTTGTTTCTATCTTTACTGGACCTAACATACATGGTTTTGTAAACACTGAAAATAAGGAAAGTGATACATAAACATACATGTTTTAGTAAAAGCTAACATCTTCAATGAAATAGCAATCATGTAAGACAATTTATGTCATGACCCGTTGCCCGGATCATGTTTTGTTTAGTTAGAGACTACCTTAGTTCTGTTTCAGCACCCCTGGGTTTGTTTGTGTTTTGGTTACCATGGGTGCTGATGAGTTTCACCTGCCTCTGATTAGTGTTCAGGACGCTCACCTGCTTCCGGGCACTAATCAGAGAGCTACTTATTCCTGTTTTTTGCCACAATCAGTCTGACTGACTTGTTCGCTCCTGCAACAAGTTACGCGTGTTACCTTGTTTGATTCCTGAGCTAAGCTTCGCCATATGTTTGCTTTTTGGGTTTTATGCTTAGCTTTCCCTTTAGCTTTTCCATAGCTTTAAGTACTATCGGCAAGCTAGTTCGGTTTTTGTTTGTATCCTGACTGATTTATGAAAATAAATCATCTTCTTACCGCACCTTGCCTCCGGAGTTTCCGTCTGAATCCTGGGAGAACGATCCACGCAGCAGAATGCGACCACGCCGTATCAATTTACAGTCTTTAATAACCTAACAAACTTGTTTTCTGAAATATAGAATACTATTTATAGTGGTCAATGGACATACTGTACATATTTTTGTAAACAACATGCAATTGTTGGTGGAGGAGTTGAAGTATCTCTGGGTCTTGTTCACGAGTGAGGGAAAGATGGAGAAGGAAATCAGGCGGAGAATGGGAGCAGCTGGGGCAGTATTGCAGTCTCTCTGCCGCACTGTTGGGACCAAACGGGAGCTGAGCCAGAAGGCAAAGCTCTCGGTCTACCGAGCTATCTACATTCCTACTCTCACCTATGGTCATGAAGTGTGGGTCATGACCGAAAGAATAAGATCGCGGATACAAGCGGCCGAAATGAGTTTCCTCAGAAGGGTGGCTGGCATCTCCCTTAGAGATAGGGTGAGAAGTTGAGTCACCCGAGAGAGACTCGGAGTAGAGCCGCTGCTCCTTGGCTTGGAAAGGAGCCAGCTTAGGTGGTTCAGGCATCTCGTGCGGATGCCTCACCAGCGTCTCCCTAGGGAGGTCCTCGTTGCACGTCCCACTGGGAGGAGACCCCACGGCAGGCCAAGGACCAGATGGGGGGATTACATCTCCTCTCTGGCCTGGGAACGCTTGGGGATTCCCCAGGAGGAAGTTGCTAATGTTGCTCTGGAGAGGGAAGTCTGCTGGAGCTGTTGTCCCCGCGACCCCATTCCGGATAAGCGCTTGAAGATGGATGGATGGACATGCAATTGTCATTAAACCTCCGGCCAACTGCACACCAATGTAGATCGAGTCTTTGATGATTGGAATAAACGTCTGTTCTTTTAACAAAAAATACAATTTAGGTGGACATACTTACCGTATTTTCCGGGCCATAGGGCGCACCGATGAGCAGGTCTAGTCAGGTCTATTTTCATACAAAAGACGCACCAGATTATAGGGCGCATTTAAGGGGTTATATATTTTTATTTTTTTTCTAAAATGTGTCCCGTGAAAAAACGTCCAACCGGAACTCTCTAATAACGAATAATAATTATTCTTATAGCACAAAGCCACTGAGCTAGTCGCCTTGTGGCTAGAGTGTCCGCCCTGAGATCGGTAGGTTGTGAGTTCAAACCCCGGCCGAGTCATACCAAAGACTATAATAACGGGAGCCATTACCTCCCTGCTTGGCACTCAGCATCAAGGGTTGGAATTGGGGGTTAAATCACCAAAATGATTCCCGGGCGCGGCCACAGCTGCTGCTCACTGCATATATCAAGACATTTTGATATATTTTTGAGCTCCGTATGTAATGTTCTATATTTTCAATGGAACATATGGTTGGTGTTGGTGTTGGTGTCATATTGCAGTCTACACGTATCTCTTATGTTTGACTGCCATCTACTTGTCACACTTATCATTACACCATGTACCAAATAAAATTGCTTCGAGGTCGGTAAGCAAAAACAGAATTATTTTGTACATTAGGTGGTAATAAGGCGCACTGTTGAGTTTTGATTTAAAAAAATGATTTTAAGTACCTCTCCCTCATAGTCCGGAAAATCCGGTATACATTCATACTTGTGTGTGTTTTTACCTAATCCCCTGGAACACCAGGCTTCCCCACAGTGCTGCAACCAGGCCGTAGCCCTGTTGAGGACAAGACGGCCAAGCGCTATCAGCAGAGCACAACATTTTGATAGATTTTTGACCGCTGTGTGTAATGTTCTATATTTTCAATGGAACATGTACAATTTTTGTGTTGTTCACTTGATCTGTTGTGTAGGACTAGATGTTGCAATCCCCTATTGCATACTTGATGTACAGCTTAAGTTGTTCAACAGTCCGGGGGTCTCCCTTCTGCTATTTTAGGCTTCATAATGCACCACACATTTTCAATGTCTGGACTACAGACAGGCCAGTCTAGTACCTGCACTCTTTTACTATGAAGCCACGTTGATGTAACACATGGCTTGGCATTGTCTTGCTGAAATAAGCAGGGGCGTCCATGGTAACGTTGCTTGGATGACAACATATGTTGCTCCAAAAGCTGTATGTACCTTTCAGCATTAATGGTGCCTTCACAGATGTGTAAGTTACCCATGTCTTGGCCACTAATACACCCCCATACCATCACACATGCTGCCTTTTACACTTTGCGCCTAGAACAATCCAGATGGTTCTTTTCCTCTTTGGTCCGGAGGACACGACGTCCACAGTTTCCAAAAACAATTTGAAATGTGGACTCGTCAGACCACAGAACACTTTTCCACTTTGTATCAGTCCATCTTAGATGAGCTCAGGCCCAGCGAAGCCGACGGCATTTTTGGGTGTTGTTGATAAAATGTTTTCGCCTTGCATAGGAGAGTTTTAACTTGCACTTACAGATGTAGCGACCAACTGTAGTTACTGACAGTGGCTTTCTGAAGTGTTCCATGTGGTGATATCCTTTACACACTGATGTGGCTTGTTGATGCAGTACAGCCTGAGGGATGGAAGGTCACGGGCTTAGCTGCTTACCTGCAGTGATTTCTCCACATTCTGTGAACCCTTTGATGATATTACGGAGCGTAGATGGTGAAATCCCTCAATTCCTTGCAATAGCTGCTTGAGAAAGGTTGTTCTTAAACTGTTCAACAATTTGCTCAGGCATTTGTTGACAAAGTGGTGACCCTCGCCCCATCCTTGTTTGTGAATGACTGAGCATTTCATGGAATCTACTTTTATACCCAATCATGGCACCCACCTGTTCCCAATTAGCCTGCACACCTGTGGGATGTTCCAAATAAGTGTTTGATGAGCATTCCTCAACTTCTTTGTCACGTGTTGCTGCCATCAAATTATAAAGTTAATGATTATTTGCAACAAAAAAAGTTTATGAGTTTGACCATCAAATGTGTTGTCTTTGTAGCATATTCAACTGAATATGGCTTGAAAAGGATTTGCAAATCATTGTATTCCGTTCATATTTACATCTAACACCATTTCCCAACTCATATTGAAACGGGGTTTGTAGATCCAATATTGAAAGACATCAAGGTTGGAGGCTGCAGTTTTCCTCAATGATGCTTGTAACTCCTCCTCCTCCTCAGCATCCTCCCCGAGTGCGCTCCTCTCTTGCGTCATGGCTCCATGCTCCACTCCATCCTTTTCAGCACTCCTCTCATCGCAGGATGCTCACAGTGAGGAGCTTACTGTGCCGCAGCCGGAGCTTTCCAGCCAGCCCAGAACCGGAGGAGTCCCCACTCTCACGCCTTTGGACCCCCCTTTTTTTTCTTTCTTCTTTTTTGACAATGTCCCGCCTGAGCACTTTTGCCACGGTGGTGTGGCAAGTTTACATGGTGGTCATGTTGGTCTGCAGGGCTTCAGGTAAGCGCGTGCACCTTTTAATGAATATCACCACCACTTTTCCCCCACAGATTGGTTTCTCTAAACCTGCACAAAATGTATTCCTTGAAGATATGTTATTCTCTCCCATTCTTATACCTCATCCAAAGAAATTATTCACAGCTGGATTAGTTGTGAGTAACGCCACTTAAGAGTCACTTTAATTGGTTAAGATGTTTAAAATAACAACTTTCCTTATTGAAGACCTGTTGACTTTGAATACAGATTAGTGATTTTAGGAATACTGCATTTATTATTCATGAATATCGCTGGTTGATCATTAATATACTGCAGTTGATATATTATAGAGGTCCTTTCAACACTAAGAAGACTGACTGTAGTTTCCACTAGCACATGAACACCTCCTTACAAGTTCATGTGACAGCTGCATTGTCTTATAAGAAATACTAGCAATAATAATACTCTGCAATTACATGTGTTACTTCTAAGTTAAATTACAATTGTAATCAATTTGTGATAATTATGCACAGTTTTCTGGCAACATGCGGAGGATCTTTGACTTGTTTTCTCTCTCTCTCTGTCATCTTTGACTCGCCTTTTTTGTGGTATGTCCATGAACATAGCAGCGGACTCCTGTCGTATTTAGGATCTTTGATCCATGTTTTGGCAGTGGAGATGGACAAACAACATACCGTATTTTCCGTGACTATAAGGCGCACTTAAAATGTTCCCAAAACTCAACAGTGCGCCTAATAACCTGGTGTGCCTAATGTACGGAATAATTCTGGTTTTGCTTACCGACCTCGAAGCAATTTTTTTGGTACATGGTGTAATGATAAGTGTGACCAGTAGATGGCAGTCACACATAAGAGATACGTGTAGACTGCAATATGATGGCAGTCAAACTTAAGATATATATGTAGACTGCAATATGATGGCAGTCACACATAAGAGATAAGTGTAGACTGCAATATGATGGCAGTCACACATAAGAGGTACGTGTAGACTGCAATAAGATGGAAGTCACACTTAAGAGATATATGTAGACTGCAATATGATGGCAGTCACACTTAAGAGATATATGTAGACTGCAATATGATGGCAGTCACACATAAGAGATAAGTGTAGACTGTAACATGATGGCAGTCACACATAAGAGATAAGTGTAGACTGCAATATGATGGCAGTCACACATAAGAGATACGTGTAGACTGCAATATGATGGCAGTCACACATAAGAGATAAGTGTAGACTGCAATATGATGGCAGTCACACATAATAGAAACGTGTAGACTGCAATATGATGGCAGTCACACATAAGAGATACGTGTAGACTGCAATATGATGGCAGTCACACATAAGAGATAAGTGTAGACTGCAATATGATGGCAGTCACACATAAGAGATACGTGTAGACTGCAATATGATGGCAGTCACACATAAGAGATACGTGTAGACTGCAATATGATGGCAGTCACACATAAGAGATACGTGTAGACTGCAATATGATGGCAGTCACACATAAGAGATACGTGTAGACTGCAATATGATGGCAGTCACACATAATAGAAACGTGTAGACTGCAATATGATGGCAGTCACACATAAGAGATACGCGTAGACTGCAATATGATGGCAGTCACACAAGAGATACGTGTAGGCTGCAATATGATGGCAGTCACACATAAGAGATTTGTGTAGACTGCAATATGATGGCAGTCACACATAAGAGATACGTGTGGACTGCAATATGATGGCAGTCACACATAAGAGATAAGTGTAGACTGCAATATGATGGCAGTCACACATAAGAGATAAGTGTAGACTGCAATATGATGGCAGTCACACATAATAGAAACGTGTAGACTGCAATATGATGGCAGTCACACATAACAGATACGTGTAGACTGCAATATGATGGCAGTCACACATAAGAGATACGTGTAGACTGCAATATGATGGCAGTCACACATAAGAGATAAGTGTAGACTGCAATATGATGGCAGTCACACATAAGAGATACGCGTAGACTGCAATATGATGGCAGTCACACATAAGAGATACATGTAGACTGCAATATGATGGCAGTCACACATAAGAGATACGTGTAGACTGCAATATGATGGCAGTCACACATAAGAGATACGTGTAGACTGCAATATGATGGCAGTCACACATAAGAGATACGTGTAGACTGCAATATGATGGCAGTCACACATAAGAGATAAGTGTAGACTGCAATATGATGGCAGTCACACATAAGAGATAAGTGTAGACTGCAATATGTGGGCAGTCACACATAATAGAAACGTGTAGACTGCAATATGATGGCAGTCACACATAAGAGATACGCGTAGACTGCAATATGATGGCAGTCACACATAAGAGATACGTGTAGACTGCAATATGATGGCAGTCACACATAAGAGATACGTGTAGACTGCAATATGATGGCAGTCACACATAAGAGATATGTGTAGACTGCAATATGATGGCAGTCACACATAAGAGATACGTGTGGACTGCAATATGATGGCAGTCACACATAAGAGATAAGTGTAGACTGCAATATGATGGCAGTCACACATAAGAGATACGTGTAGACTGCAATATGATGGCAGTCACACATAAGAGATACGCGTAGACTGCAATATGATGGCAGTCACTCATAAGAGATACGCGTAGACTGCAATATGATGGCAGTCACACATAAGAGATACATGTAGACTGCAATATGATGGCAGTCACACATAAGAGATACGTTTAGACTGCAATATGATGGCAGTCACACATAAGAGATACGCGTAGACTGCAATATGATGGCAGTCACACATAAGAGATACGTGTAGACTGCAATATGATGGCAGTCACACATAAGAGATACGTGTAGACTGCAATATGATTGCAGTCACACATAATAGAAACGTGTAACTGCAATATGATGGCAGTCACACATAAGAGATACGTGTAGACTGCAATATGATGGCAGTCACACATAAGAGATACGTGTAGACTGCAATATGATGGCAGTCAAACATAAGAGATACGTGTGGACTGCAATATGATGGCAGTCACACATAAGAGATAAGTGTAGACTGCAATATGATGGCAGTCACACATAAGAGATACGCGTAGACTGCAATATGATGGCAGTCACACATAAGAGATACGCGTAGACTGCAATATGATGGCAGTCACTCATAAGAGATACGCGTAGACTGCACTATGATGGCAGTCACACATAAGAGATACGTGTAGACTGCAATATGATGGCAGTCACACATAAGAGATACATGTAGACTGCAATATGATGGCAGTCGCACATAAGAGATACGTGTAGACTGCAATATGATGGCAGTCACACATAACAGATATGTGTAGACTGCAATATGATGGCAGTCACACATAAGAGATACGTGTAGACTGCAATATGATGGCAGTCACACATAAGAGATATGTGTAGACTGCAATATGATGGCAGTCACACATAATAGATACACGTGGACTGCAATATGATGGCAGTCACACATAAGAGATACGTGTGGACTGCAATATGATGGCAGTCACACATAAGAGATATGTGTAGACTGCAATATGATGGCAGTCACACATAAGAGATACGTGTAGACTGCAATATGATGGCAGTCACACATAATAGAAACGTGTAGACTGCAATATGATGGCAGTCACACATAAGGGATACGTGTAGACTGCAATATGATGGCAGTCACACATAAGAGATACGTGTAGACTGCAATATGATGGCAGTCACACATAAGAGACATGTGTAGACTGCAATATGATGGCAGTCACACATAAGAGATACGTGTGGACTGCAATATGATGGCAGTCACACATAAGAGATAAGTGTAGACTGCAATATGATGGCAGTCACACATAAGAGATACGTGTAGACTGCAATATGATGGCAGTCACACATAAGAGATAAGTGTAGACTGCAATATGATGGCAGTCACACATAAGAGATAAGTGTAGACTGCAATATGATGGCAGTCACACATAAGAGATATATGTAGACTGCAATATGATGGCAGTCACACATAAGAGATATATGTAGACTGCAATATGATGGCAGTCACACATAAGAGACACGTGTAGACTGCAATATGATGGCAGTCACACATAAGAGATACGTGTAGACTGCAATATGATGGCAGTCACACATAAGAGATACGTGTAGACTGCAATATGATGGCAGTCACACATAAGAGATACGTGTAGACTGCAATATGATGGCAGTCACACATAAGAGATACGTGTTGACTGCAATATGATGGCAGTCACACATAAGAGATACGTGTAGACTGCAATATGATGGCAGTCACACATAAGAGATACGTGTAGACTGCAATATGATGGCAGTCACACATAAAAGATACGTGTAGACTGCAATATGATGGCAGTCACACATAAGAGATACGTGTAGAATGCAATATGATGGCAGTCACACATAAGAGATACGTGTAGACTGCAATATGATGGCAGTCACACATAAGAGATACGTGTAGACTGTAATATGATGGCAGTCACACATAAGAGATAAGTGTAGACTGCAATATGATGGCAGTCACACATAAGAGATACGTGTAGACTGCAATATGATGGCAGTCACACATAAGAGATACGTGTAGACTGCAATATGATGGCAGTCACACATAAGAGATACGTGTAGACTGCAATATGATGGCAGTCACACATAAGAGATACGTGTTGACTGCAATATGATGGCAGTCACACATAAGAGATACGTGTAGACTGCAATATGATGGCAGTCACACATAAGAGATACGTGTAGACTGCAATATGATGGCAGTCACACATAAGAGATACGTGTGGACTGCAATATGATGGCAGTCACACATAAGAGATACGTGTAGACTGCAATATGATGGCAGTCACACATAAGAGATACGTGTAGACTGCAATATGATGGCAGTCACACATAAGAGATACGTGTAGACTGCAATATGATGGCAGTCACACTTAAGGGATATATGTAGACTGCAATATGATGGCAGTCACACATAAGAGATACATGTAGACTGCAATATGATGGCAGTCTCACATAAGAGATACGTGTAGACTGCAATATGATGGCAGTCACACATAAGAGATACGTGTAGACTGCAATATGATGGCAGTCACACATAAGAGATACGCGTAGACTGCAATATGATGGCAGTCACACATAAGAGATACGCATAGACTGCAATATGATGGCAATCACACATAAGAGATACGCGTAGACTGCAATACGATGGCAGTCACACATAAGAGATACGCGTAGACTGCAATATGATGGCAGTCTCACATAAGAGATACGCGTAGACTGCAATATGATGGCAGTCACACATAAGAGATACGTGTAGACTGCAATATGATGGCAGTCACACATAAGAGATACGTGTGGACTGCAATATGACTCAAGTAAACGACACCAAAATTGTATATGTTCCATTGAAAATATAGAACATTACACATGGCACTTAAAAATCTATCAAAATGTTTTAGTAGGACTTTGGTAAGCTATGAAGCCACACCACTTGATGAATTGTACTGTGCTTCAACATAGGTGTCAGGTTTGTCACTGACAGTTTACTTATGTTTTGAGTTTTTCCTCTGTTTGTCTTTATTTCCTGTCGGCAATGTTCCCTCCAATTGTTGATGTGTCTGAGCAAACACAAAAACTCCCTGAGCACATGTGAGCAACATCACACGTGGCAATACCAGCAGCACACCTGTCTCAAACCAATCTTTTATTATAACACTCAAATGAGGTGTCATTTTCATGAGATTATTTTGGAATATTAGTGATTTGGCCCACTTGTAATGAAAATAAAAGAAATCTTGTTTTTCACAAGCTATGGATTAGTATTGTACAATATGTCTGGGTGGGGGTCCTGCTTTGGAAATCATGTGTACCCCTTTCAGAGATCACATTTAGTTGCCCTTAAACATCCTCATGTTGCACAATGAAATGTAAGCATAGGATGAAGTGTGCATTCCTGTAACTTTCTCTAGTAACAGCATTCCATGATTAATATCAATAAATTAACATTAATAATAAATGACAGTAGAATAAGCACACGTATGACTGAGGAGTCATAGTGTAACTTTGTGTGGTGTTTGAGTTGTCCGACTTTTTGTGTGGCCATAAACGCACCAGTGGCTTAGTGGTATGCGTGTTGGTGACAGATGACAAGTTGCTTTTGGCCTGGTTTGTACGGCAGAAAATGACTAGTTTTTCGAGATAGAAGTTTTTTACTCATGTTTTTGGTGTGGTTATGGCCGAATATAAACAGTTTTGCTCAATAAAGTGATGGATATAATTCCTGTCCTCGAAGCATCTCGATAGACGTTACAATAATTGAACGGTGTTCAATTGAACGGTGTTGACGAACACCGTTAGGGCCGCTTGTTGTCACTGTCACTCAAAGTTGCATTGCAAAATTACACAGAGTAAATGTGTTTATTTTGTTTAGAATTCAGATGGGATTTGATTTGGTGCGCGGCATATATTTGCTGTGCGCAGAGGACGCTTGACCAGTGCGCAATTGCGCAGGCGCGCACCTTAGAGGGAACGTTGCCTGTCGGCGCTCTTATTTTGGTTATTTCCTACTTGTCTCCCTGAGTACTGGGTCCCCTCAGCTGTGGCTGATTGGCACCTGGCCACACCTGGTGTCAATCAGCCAGCTGCTATTTAGACCTGCTTTTCCCTCCAGTCAGTGCTGGAGTATTGTCAATGTCGCTAATGATTGTCGAGGTCAGTGTCATTTATACTTGTCGTTGTAGCTCGGTCTACTTCTCTTCATGTCATAGTTCATCCTGCTCGTTTCTTGCCACGTGAGTTTTGTTTATTCGTGTCACAGTAAGTGTTTTTTGTTTCTTGTCCATAGTTTAGCCTTTGTGCTAGTTTCTGTTCATAGCCAAGTTTGTTCTCCGCCTTGTGCGCACCTTTTGTTTGTACCCTTTTGTTTGTTTCTTGTTATAATGTAATGCTCCTGTTATGTGGAGGATCTTTAACTTTTTGCAGCAATGGTAAATGGGTGATATTTGTACAGCGCTGGTCTACCTTTAAGGTACTCACTTTCCACATTCACTCATTCACACACTGATGGCAGGAGCTGCCATGGAGGGTTAAGCAAGAGATAAGTGTCTTGCTCAAGGACGGGCGTGACTAGAATGGCAGAAGCTGGGGATCGAACCAGGAACCTTAGGTTGCTGGCACGGCCGCTCTACCAAGAGAGCCACGCTGTCCCGCTGTTAAAAAAAGCAAAATGGAAAAGCGTAGGTACCCAAAGGGAGGTCTGTGAAATTTTTGGCTGATTAGACTATTTATACACCCCCTGCAGTTTTTCATGAATGTATTTAGATAGAGCTGCACCACACCATTCCATTTGAGTCTTCGGGGTAACGAATCGATTCTTGATTCCAAAGCAGTACTTTTTTTTAAAATAACATTAGGTGCCAGTTGTCATGACATGGACTTTGGGGCAGTTTCCTGCGTGGATTGCTTTCCCAAGATGCAAACAAACTGGACCGGACATGGCGTGAAATGAAAGGCCTACTGAAATGAAATTGTTTTATTTAAACGGGGATAGCAGATCCATTCTATGTGTCATACTTGATCATTTCGCGATATTGCCATATTTTTGCTGAAAGGATTTAGTAGAGAACATCGACGATAAAGTTCGCAACTTTTGGTCGCTGATTAAAAAAAAGCCTTGCCTGTAGCGGAAGTAGCGTGACGTCACAGGTTGAAAGTAGCGTGACGTCACAGGTTGAAAGGCTCCTCACATCTGCACATTGTTTACACCAGCAGCGAGAGAGATTCGGACAGAGAAAGCGACGATTACCCCATTAATTTGAGCCAGGATGAAAGATTTGTGGATGAGGAACGTTTGAGTGAAGGACTAGAGTGCAGTGCAGGACGCGTCTTTTTTCGCTCTGACCGTAACTTAGGTACAAGCTGGCTCATTGGATTCCACACTCCCTCCTTTTTCTATTGTGGATCACAGATTTGTATTTTAAACCACCTGGGATACTATATCCTCTTGAAAATGAGAGTCCAGAACACGAAATGGACATTCACAGTGACTTTTATCTCCACGACAATACATCGGCGAAGCTCTTTAGCTACGGAGCTAACGTGATAGCATCAGGCTTAAATGCAGATAGAAACAAAATAAATAAACCCCTGACTGGAAGGATAGACAGAAGATCAACAATACTATTAAACCATGGACATGTAACTACACGGTTAATGCTTTCCGGCCTGGCGAAGCTTAACAATGCTGTTGCTAACGACACCATTGAAACTAACTTAGCTACGGGACCTCACAGAGCTAAGCTAAAAACATTAGCTATCCACCTACGCCAGCCAGCCCTCATCTGCTCATCAACACCCGTGCTCACCTGCGTTCCAGCGATCGACGGAGCGACGAAGGACTTCACCCGATCATCCGTGCAGTCGGCGGCTAGCGTCGGCTAGCGTCGGCTGGCGCGTCTGCTATCCAAGTCAAAGTCCTCCTGGTTGTGTTGCTGCAGCCAGCCGCTAATACACCGATCCCACCTACAACTTTCTTCTTTGCAGTCTTCATTGTTCATTAAACAAATTGCAAAAGATTCACCAACACAGATGTCCAGAATACTGTGGAATTTTGAGATGAAAACAGAGCTTTTTGTATTGGATTCAATGGGGTCTGAATACTTCCGTTTCAACCATTGACGTCACGCGCATACGTCATCATTTTCAAGCGGAAGTTTCTTGGGAAATGTAAAATGTCACTTTATAAGTTAACCCGGCCGTATTGGCATGTGTTGCAATGTTAAGATTTCATCATTGATATATAAACTATCAGACTGCGTGGTCGCTAGTAGTGGCTTTCAGTAGGCCTTTAATTATTACTATAAACTACAAAAAGGGTACCAAAAAAAGGCTTGCACAAGGCGGAGAACAAACTTGGCTGTGAAAACAAAAGAACTAACACAAAGGCAAAACTATGGACATGAAACAAATAAACAGCTACAGTGACCAGAAAGAACGGCATGAACTCTGATATCAGGTAACATGAGTAGCATGGTATCATCAGACAAACAGGGGTAGTGTCGCCAGGCCGACCAACAGAAAAAGACAGACTTAAATAACATTGACATGATGAACGCAGGTGCGTGTGTCCAAATGAGCAGCAGGTGAAACGAATGGGTAACCATGGAAACAAAACAAGGCAGTGAAAACGCAGGAACTAAGTGTCAAAAAGCAAACAGCACATGGCCAAAAAAACACTTGACACCAGTTTGATGATGAACTACATATTTCCATGAAGCACTTCTGATACATTTCTATATTACTTATAGGAAAACTGCTTTTGGTTAATACAAACATTTAATAAAGAACAGGACAAAGGTATTTTTTTGGGGGGGGGAGTTAAATTATAAAAAAAAAAATTATCGATTTTTGATCATTTTTTTTAATCGATTGAGAACTGTTACGCACAAGAATTGAGATCCATATGAAAATCTTTCTTTTTTTACACACACTGTAGTGAACATGCATGAAGGCAGCAGATGTCTTCAATGCACACATACTGTATTTTTCGGACCATAGGGCGAATCGGATTATAAGGCGCTCTGCTGATGAATGGTCTATTCAGGTCTTTTTTCATATATAAGGCGCACCGGATTATAAGACGCATTAAAGGAGTCATATTATTATTATTGTTTTCTAAGTGTAAAAGACTTCCTTGTGGTCTACATAACATGTAATGGTGGTTCTTTGCTCAAAATGTTGCATAGATGATGTTTTACTCATCATCTTCAACTCACTTTCTGACAGTCTCTTCAGGATGCACCGTTTTATGGGCGCTCTTATTTACGTGCCTCCACTTGGACAGCGTCATCTTTGTTGTAGCGGTGTAGCGTGCAAGGACGGGAGTGGAAGAAGTGTCAAAAGATGGCGCTAACTGTTTTAATGACATTCACACTTTACTTCCATCAATAACGGAGCAGCATCTCCTCATCCGGAAACAACAACACCAGAAATGTGTCCCGTGAAAAACGTCCGACCGGAACTCTCTAATAACTAAAGTTCCTTGGGTGAATAATGTCAACTCACTACACCGGTATGTTTTCCGACCGGAACTCTCTAATAACTAAAGTTCCTTGGGTGAATAATGTCAACTCACTACACCGGTATGTTTTCCGACCGGAACTCTCTAATAACTAAAGTTACTTGGGTGAATAATGTCAACTCACTACACCGGTATGTTTTCCGACCGGAACTCTCTAATAACTAAAGTTCCTTGGGTGAATAATGTCAACTCACTACACCGGTATGTTTTCCGACCGGAACTCTAATAACTAAAGTTACTTGGGTGAATAATGTCAACTCACTACACCGGTATGTTTTCCGACCGGAACTCTCTAATAACTAAAGTTCCTTGGGTGAATAATGTCAACTCACTACACCGGTATGTTTTAGTGCTTTCATGGCGAGTTTACTGACAGATATAAGTAATAACTTTACACTACTTTATATTAGAAATGGCAACAGTGGAGGATGAATGTCACATAACAAGAAGATAGAGAAAAAGAAGAAGATTATCGACTACGGTGTCGACACAAACTACGAAGGCGGAAACGCGCACATTTTCAGAAATTATGCAGATCCCAAATACAGATCAGCAGGTACCAGAAGGTCAAAAAAGTTGCTTTTGCATAATATTGTGAAACAAAACGCCAGATGGTGTCTTACCTCATACACACACCATAATAATACTCCTATGTTGAAGCACAGTACAATCCATCAAGCGGTGTGGCTTCATAGCTTACCAAAGTCCTGCTAAAAACAACACATTTTTGAGCACCGTGTGTAATGTTCTATATACTCAATGGAACATTTAAAGTTTTGGTGTTGTTTACTGCCGTCATATGGTAGTCTACACGTATCTCTTATGTTTGACTGCCATCATATTGCAGTCTAAACATAATTCTTATTTGTGACTGCCATCATATTGCATTCTACACGTATCTCTTATGTGTGACTGCCATCTACTGGTTACACTTGTCATTACACCATGTACCAAAAAAAATGGCTTTGAGGTCAGTAAGCACAACAAGAATCAGGCCGTCCATTAGGCGCATCGGGTTATAAGCCGCACTGTCGATTTTTGAGAAAATGAAAGAATTTTAAGTGCACCTTATAGTTAGAGAAATATACAGTACATAGATACATATATCATTATTAAAGGTATTGTGAGGTGCCAGCCTGTAGACAGAGTGAAGGAGGGGAATGTCAAGTTAACTTTCAATTTCAATTCCTGCCAATTCGATGCAACCTGTGTGATGCAATTGTTCAGGATTATTTACAGGTTATTACCCGCAAAAGGTCACGAATAATACCGGGTTTTTACTTGCGATTATCCATGATTAATAACAGGTTATTACTCGCAATTGTTCACGATTTAATACAGGTTATTACTCACAATAATTAATGAAAAATACCAGGTTTTTACTTACGGTTTTACACGATTAATCACAGGTTATTAATCGCGATTTTTCACGATTTTTTACAGGATATTTATTACTCACAATACTTAATGAAAAATACCAGGTTTTTACTTGCGGTTTCACACGATTAATCACAGATTATTACTTGCGAGTATTCATGATTAATCAAAGGATATTACTCATGATTGGTGAGAATTTATCACAGGTTATTACTCGCGATTATTCACAAATAATAACAGGTTTCCGAATCGCAATTATTCACAATTAATCACAGGTTATTACTGGCAATTATTAAATTTTAATAACAGGTTATTACTCGCGATTGTTCATGATTAATCACAGGTTATTACCCAAAATTAATCACGAATAATCACAGGTTTTTTACTCGCAATATATTCATGATTAGTCACGGGATATTACTCATGATTGGTCACAATTCATCACAGATTATTACTCGCGATTATTCACAAATAATAAGACGTTTCCGACTCGCGGTTATTCACAATTAATTACATGTTATTACTCGCAATTTTTTTCCGATTGATCACATGTTATTACTCGCAATTGTTCAGGATAAATCACAGGTTATTACCCGCGAAAGTTCACGAATAATACCAGGTTTTTACTTGCAGTAATGATTAATCAGAGGTTATTATTTGTGATTATTTATATATAATAACAGGTTATTACTCCCGATTGTTCACGATTTATTACAGGTTATTACTCACAATAATTAATGAAAAATATCAGGTTTTTACTTGCGGTTTTACACGATTAATCACAGATTATTACTCGCGAGTATTCATGATTAATCACAGGATATTACTCATGATTGGTCACAATTCATCACAGGTTATTATTGGCAATTATACAATTTAATTAACAGGTTATTACTCGCGATTGTTCATGATTAATCACAGGTTATTACCCGCGATTAATCACAAATAATTACAGGTTTTTAACTCGCAATATATGCATGATTAATCGCGGGATATTACTCATGATTGGTCTCGATTTATCACAGGTTATTACTCTCGATTATTCCCAAATAATAACAAGTTTCCGACTTGCGGTTATTCACAACTAATCACAGGTTATTACTGGCAATTATTCACTTTTAATAACAGGTTAATCATGATTAATCACAGGTCATTACCTGGAAAAGTTCACGAATAACACAAGGTTTTTACTTGCGGTTGTTCATGATTAATAACAGGTTATTACTCGTGATTGTTCACAATTTATTACAGGTTATTACTCACAATAATTAATAAAAAATACCAGGTTTTTAGTTGCGGTAATACATGATTAATCACAGATCATAACTAGCGATTATTCATGATTAATCGTGGGATATTACTCATGGTTGGTCACAATTAATCACAGGTTATTACTCGCGATTATTCATGATTAATCACAGGATATTACTCGTGATTGGTCACGATTTATCACAGGTTATTACATGCAATTATTCACAGATAATAACAGGTTTCAGACTAGCGGTTATTCACAATTTATCACATGTTATTACTCACAAATTTTCATAATTTATCACATGTTATTACTCGCAATTGTTCATGATTAATCACAGTTTATTACCTGCAAAAGTTCACAAACAATACCAGGTTTTAACTCGTGGTTGTTTATGATTAGTCATAAGTTATTACTTGGGATTGTTCACGATTCATTGCAGTATATTACTCACAATTATTAATTAAAAATACCAGGTTTTTACTTGCGGTTTTAATTAATCACAGGCTATTACTTCTAATATATTCATGATTAATCATGGGATATTACTCATGATTGGTCACGATTTATCACAGGTTATTACTCGCGATTATTCACAAATAATAACAGGTTTTCGACTTGCGGTTATTCACAACTAATCACATGTTATTACTTGCAATTGTTCATAATTAATCACAGGTTATTACCCGCAAAAGTTCATGAATAATACCAAATTTTTACTTGCGGTCATTCATGATTAATCAGAGGTTATTACTTGCAATATTCATGATTAATAATAAGTTATTACTCGTGATTGTTCACTTTTTATTACAGGTTATTACACACAATAATTAATGAAAATAACCAGGTTTTTACTTGCGGTTTTACACGATTATTTACAGATTAGGCAAGGCAAGGCAAGGCAAGGCAACTTTATTTGTATAGCGCTTTTCATACACAAGGCAGACTCAAAGTGCTTCACAGACAACAAAGTGAAATGAAAGAAAATAAAAGCAAAATTAAAATGCAGACAATAAAAATAAAAACAGTGCAGACGTTAAAAGTTAAAAGATTAAAAGATTTAGCTGAAAGCTAAGGTGAACATAAAAGTCTTCAGTCTAGTTTTAAAAGTAGTGAGAGTTGGGGAGAGTCTGACATCTTCAGGAAGTTTATTACTCACAATTATTCATGATTTGTGGCTTCCTGGTGACAACATGCTTCAACATAAACTGTCATGGCAGCTTTTGCTCCTGCAGACATGCAGCAAATTTGTTACATTTTGGATTGAAAAGTCAGAGCGCTCGTTCTCACCTCCAGTGATCACACCAACGCTTTGAAGTGGACTAAATAAAAAAAACACCAATCTTTTATCCAGCAATGTTCTGCTTTTTATTTTTTTTCCATTTGTGCATTCAGTATAGGAGTCGAGTATTGAAGCGGTGGTTAGTGGGATGCCGTCAAGCCTTATTGTTGGTGTCTGTTGTGCACAAGAGACAGACTGCTGCTGTGAGGTCTGTCTGGGATAGTTTGCACCTGAAAGACTGACCCAGGACTTGTTGGGTGTGCACAGGAGTAGGCTAATGGTGCACAGGAGTATGTTAATGGTACACAGGAGTATGTTAATAGTGCACAGGAGTAGGCTAATAGTGCACAGGAGTATGTTAATGGTACACAGGAGTATGTTAATAGTGCACAGGAGTATGTTAATAGTGCACAGGAGTATGTTAATGGTGCACAGGAGTAGGCTAATGGTGCACAGGAGTATGTTAATGGTGCACAGGAGTATGTTAATGGTGCACAGGAGTATGTTAATGTGCACAGGAGTATGTTAATGGTGCACAGGAGTATGTTAATGGTGCACAGGAGTATGTTAATGGTGCACAGGAGTGTGTTAGTGGTGCACAAGAGTATGTTAATGGTGCACAGGAGTATGTTAATGGTGCACAGGAGTATGTTAATGGTGCACAGGAGTAGGCTAATAGTGCACATGAGTATGTTAATGGTGCACAGGAGTATGTTAATGGTGCACAGGAGTATGTTAATGGTGCACAGGAGTATGTTAATGGTGCACAGGAGTATGTTAGTGGTGCACAGGAGTATGTTAGTGGTGCACAGGAGTATGTTAATGGTGCACAGGTGGTCTTGTTAGGCGGCTGCCCTTCAACGGCTTTGCTTTCTTATTGAAAATATGTTCTAATTTCAGGTTTTTATGTCAAATATTCCAAACAAATATGACAAAACCTCCACCAAAGAGCGGACAAAAAAATCGTTTTTCTGAGCTCTCAGCCTATTGATTTTGAACAATACACGAGCCAAGCTTGAAACGGAAAGGTCATACAATGCATTTGTGTGTGTGTGTGTGTATACATATTAGTGTTGTACGGTATACCGGTACTTGTACAGTATCGCGGAAATAATGAATCAAAAATGGTGCTATACCCTTTTTGAAAAGTACCGGTTCCCAACAGGAATGACTGCCCGCTATCACGTGGTGACATTGCTGGTTTACCAGCAGAGGAGCACGTTCGGCAGCGCGCACACACAGAGTACTTACAAGCAGACACAGTGTGTAGACAGAAAAGGGAGAATGGACGCATTTTGGTGTAAAAAGCAAAGATAAAGGTGAAGTTATAACACTGAAACACCCTCAGGAAGAGCTGCTTTAACACATGGCTAGCTAGTAAGTGGCTAACATCCATCCACAGTGTTTTAGCTACTTCTAAATCACTAATCCTGGTCTCCATGGCGACAAATAAAGTATGTTTCTTACAAGTACATTATCACTGGAGGACGAGGAATAGCTAAACATGCTTCACTACACACCGTAGGAGGATACAATATATCACCGGCCTCACCGCTAATGAAAGATAGCGCTCCTGAATGTAAACAAATGCAATGAGTAGATCTACACCTGACATCCACTGTAATGATACCAAGTACAATAGTGCGTCTAGTCGTTACTACCATGTGTGACAGACTCTTGCCGTCGTGCGGGTTCCCAGCACCACCAAGGAAGGACATTGTTGCGTGCGTCGTCGTCTTCCTTTTGCTCTCTCTCGCTCTCGCTCGGCATCGGCTTCTCTCTTGCTCCGTTTCCTGTCTCCGCCCCTCTCCCTGACGTTTACGGCTGACACCCTTTTATGCGGTGCGAGAGGTTAATTAAATTGTGCCAAGCTGGGCGATCCACGCACCTTATAATAATTGCGGCGTCGATCCCGGCGCGCCTCGCCTCGCTGCTTGCTCGCCGTCCACGCCTCCTCGCCGCCATCTTGGAGCGGGCTCCGGTGTGCCCTGCCTCGCTGTCGGACTGCCGGCCCCGCCTCTCCACACCATGATACTACCATTGATCATTTTTATCGTCACATTTTTTCTCCTTTAAAAAAAAATCATACTATGTTTATAAAGTCAGTAAATATGTCCCTGGACACATGAGGACTTTGAATATGACCAATGTATGATCCTGTAACTACTTGGTATCGGATTGATACTTACATTTTACACAGTGACGTGCGGTGAGGTTCATGGCTGGTGAGGCACTGACTTCATCACAGATTTACAAACATATGAACCCTAAAGAGTATCTTATTCACCATTTGATTGGCAGCAGTTAAGGGGTTATGTTTAAAAGCTCATACCAGCATTCTTCCCTGCTTGGCACTCAGCATCAAGGGTTGCAATTAGGGGTTGAATCACCAAAAATAGACCGATATGGAGAGATTTTGAGAAGGTAAGGGGGCTGCGCCTAAATAATAAAACGTTAATGAAATTAAAACTATAATAGTACAAATGTTTTTTTGTTTTTTTACAACACAAACCAGCACAAACGTAGCACAAACGTTTATGACCATTTTGGAGAGATTTTGAGAAGGTAAGGGGGCTGCGACTAAATAATAAAACGTTAATGAAATTAAAACCATAATAGTACAAATGTTTTGTTTTTTTACAACACAAACCAGCACAAATTTAGCACAAATGTTTAAGACCATTTTGGAGAGATATTGACAAGGCAAAGGGGGCTGCGTATGAATAATAAAATGTTAATAAGAACAACATATATTAAAATGTTATTTATTTGACAGCTCAAACCAGCACAAATAAAATAATAAATTGGCACACAAGTTTGGGGAGATTTGGAAAAGATGGGTGGGCTGCGGGAATACTAATAAAACATTCAAACTATATTAGTTCAAATGGTGTTAATATTTTTTGGCAGCACAAATGTAGCACAAACGTTTAGGACAAGTTTGTAGAGATGTTGACAAGGTGTGGGGGCTGCGTATGAATAATAAAACGTCAATAAAATTACAACTTTAAAAGTTTAAAAAAATGCACAACCAGCACAAATGTTGCACAAAGGTTTAAGATACTTTTGCCGGAAATTTTAAAAGGTCGGCGGTCTGCGTATAAATAATAAAACGTTAATCAAATGTAAACTATAATAGTACAAATGTTGTTTTTTTTTTTTACAGCACAAACGTTTAAGACCATTCTGGAGAGATTTTGACAAGGTAAGGGGGCTGCGTATGAATAATAAAACGTTAATAATAATAAAATTAAAGTAATTAAAATGTGTTTTTTTGACAGCTCAAACCAGCACAAATGTAGCAAAAATCTTTGGGACAAATTGGGGGAGATTTGGACAAGGTATAAATAATAAAAAGTTAATAAAACTATATTAGTTGAATTTTTTTTTTTTGGACAGCACAAACGTAGCACAAACGTTTATGACCATTTTGGGGAGATTTTGACAAGGTGAGGCGGCTGCGCATGAATACGTAATTTTTTTTTAAACTATTGTAGTTTAAAAAAAATTGTTTGCCAGCCTAAACCAGCACAAATGTAGCACAAACATTTTGGAAACGTCTGGGGAGATTTGGACAAGGGGAGGGGGCTGCGTATGAATATTAAACATTGAAACTGTCAGAGAGATGTTGACGAGGTGTAAGGGGTTGGATGACATCACTCGTCAGAAAATGTATTTCAGAGTATCGTATTTTCCGGACCATAGGGCGCACTGAATTATAAGGTGCACTGCCAATGAATGGCCTATATTTTGTTCATATATAAGGCGCACTGGATTATAAGGCGCATTAAAGGGGTCATATTATTATTATTTTTTTCTAAATGTAAAAGACTTCCTTGTGGTCTACATAACATGTAATGCTGCTTCTTTGCTCAAAATGTTGCATAGATTATGTTTTACACATCATCTTCAAGTCGCTTTCTTCAGGATGCACCGTTTTGTGGGCGGTCTTATTTACGTGCCTCCACTTGGACAGCGTCTTCTCCCCGTCATCTTTGTTGTAGCGGTGTGTAACCGTTTTAATGACATTCAGACTTTACTTAAAACAATAACGGAGCAGCATCTCCTCATCCGCCGGAAATGTGTCCCGTGAAAAACCGTCCGACCGGAACTGTCTAATAACTAAAGTTCCTTGGGTGAATAATGTAAAGTCACTACACCGGTATGTTTTAGTGCTTTCATGGCGGGTTTACTGACAGATATAAGTAAGAACTTTACACTACTTTATATTAGAAATGGCAACAGTGGAGGATGAATGTCACATAACAAGAAGATAGAGAAAAAGAAGAAGCTTATCCACTACAGTCTCGGCACGGACTACAAAGGCGAACACGCGCAAATTTTCAGGCTTTATGCAGATCCCAAATACAGATCAGCAGGTACTAGAAAGTAAGAAAAGTTACTTTTGCTAAATATTGCGAAACAAAACACCAGATAATATGTCTTACCTTATACATCCATCCATCCATCCATTTTCTACCGCTTATTCCCTTCGGGGTCGCGGGGGGCGCTGGAGCCTATCTCAGCTACAATCGGGCGGAAGGCGGGGTACACCCTGGACAAGTCACCACCTCATCGCAGGGCCAACACAGATAGACAGACAACATTCACACTCTCATTCACACACTAGGGCCAATTTAGTGTTGCCAATCAACCTATCCCCAGGTGCATGTCTTTGGAGGTGGGAGGGGCCTATCCCCAGGTGCATGTCTTTGGAGGTAGGAGGAAGCCGGAGTACCCGGAGGGAACCCACGCAGTCACGGGGAGAACATGCAAACTCCACACAGAAAGATCCCGAGGCCGGGATTGAACTCACGACTACTCAGGACCTTCGTATTGTGAGGCAGACGCACTAACCCTTCTTCCACCGTGCTGCCTACCTTATACACATACCATAATAATACTCCTATGTTGAAGCACAGTAAAATCCATCATCTAGTTTACCAAAGTCGTACTAAAACATTTTGCGAGATTTTTGAGTACTCTGTGTCTAATGTTCTATAGTTTCAATGGAACATAGAAAATGTTGGTGTTGTTTCCTTGAGTCATATTGCCGTCATAGTGCAGCCTACACGTATCTATTATGTGTGACTGCTATCTACTGGTCACACTTATCATTGCACCATGTACCAAATAATATAGCTTTGAGGTCGGTAAGGAAAACCAGAACTATTCCGTACATTAGGCACACCGGGTTATAAATTGAGTTTTGAGGAAAAAAAAAATATTTTAAGTGCGCCTTATGGTCCATAAAATACGGTAACTTGAAAACATTAACTGAAAAATTGTACAGCACAAACGAAACCAAAGTCCAAAAGTTAGGGAGGGCGGAGGGAGGACTTGGCGGAGGGGCGCCAGGCCAAGTGTCCCCGCAACCAGCGAGGGAGAGTCAGGTGGCGGCGACGCGTTGAACGCTGCTGCAATTAAAATATTTACAATGATAAGGGGGACCAACTTCACACAGATGCCAGTATGATGTCATCAGTTGAATAGTAAACGCTTCCACTCAGTCATCTATAGTCTCCGGGTGCGTGTTCTTGAAATAATCATACAATTAACGACATTGTTTATCATACGCGCCTGCTGGTGGCACTTTGGGCTTCCGTTTAGAAGCCTTTTGTGTGCGAGGATCCTTGCAAGGCAGAATGCTTCAACTCGTGCTGGTCTGGTGGTGCTGACATGTATGTGGCACACGACTGTTCTAATGCCAGTTCTAAGTGGGTCAGCCCAGCATGTAGCATGCCCTTTGAAAATACAAATAAAAACGTTGATATGATAAATATTGTATGTAAAACAGTACACTAGAATGTAGTACTAACCACTGCAGGGGTTTGATAAAGTGATGTAATAATAGCCCTCAGTGATGTCCTACACTGCAAAAAGTGAAATCTAAGTAAGATGAAATATCTCAAATAAGGGTGATATTTGCTTATTTTCTGTCTGATAAGATAATTCTTCTCACAAAGCAGATTTTATGTTAGAGTGTTTTACTTGTTTTAAGTGTTTTGGTCCTAAATGATGTCAGTAAGATATTACAGCTTGTTGCTGAGATTTGATGAGCTATATTGAGTAAAACATGCTTGAAACTAGAATATCAACTGTTGTGTCATCAACACTCACAAGTAGAAAACTGCTTTTTTAAAGTCATCATTTCTTATTTTAAGCATGAAATAAAAAATCATGATTTTGACACAATTGTGTCTCATAATTAAAACAGATGACAGCCAAATGGACTTTGCTGTTTTATTTTCAATGAAACAATAGAAAACATGTACTCATATAGTAGTGCAGTTGGCACAGTACAGTAAACTGACAGTTAATATTTAAACATTTAACATTTCAAACAATTTTGAACAGAAATACTTCATGCACATGCAGATAAATTCCTCCAAATTATAATTTAAAAAATTTTGGCCGGGGGCCGGGCTGTATATATGCACACTAATTGACTGAAAGAGCACGCACTTGGCGCGATGATTAGGGATGATGTTTGATAAGAAATTATCGAGTTCGAGTCCATTATCGAATCCTCTTATCGAACCCATTCCTTATCGATTCTCTTATCGAATCCAGATAGGTTGTTGTATATGGAAAAAAACACAATATTTGGTTTAACAAAAGCTCACTGTTATTTTATAAGAAAAAAATAAAATAAAATAAATAACTAAATATTGACTGTTACCCCCCTAAAATAAATAAATAAATAAATAAATAAATATTGACTGTTGTTACTCAAAGTATATTAAGTGGGATTTTTCAGAAAAACAAATATATACAGTAAAACAAAAACAACCTGTCTCTGTGATCACTATAGGTGTATAAATAATAATATAGTGTTAAATAAAATCAGTCCCTTGGGCACAAAACTGAAAATAATACAGATCTCCAAAAAGTGTACTTCTGCTGCTATTGGAACATACTAACTACACACACAGGCAGACAGCTAACAAACAACCCAAGACGTCCAAAGCAGATTAATCCATTTAGGCTCTTTATTGTTGTTGATTTTGCTTTGTCTTTTCCTATCTTTACTTTTGTCTTGCACTGGACTGTTATTTTTTATTTTTTTAAACTGAAATGCACACAATGACAAATGTATAAGCTACGTGATTCAATTAACATACTGAAATGTAATACACTATATGTAAATATTAGCTTCACACACATATACAGTACTATCATCAAACAAATACTTCTGAGTGTTGAAACTATTTCGATGGTGGAAATACACGACTGGCAGCCATTTTGAGTCCTCAAAACATCCATTGAAACAGCGCACAAAAATCGTTTTTCAATAAACATCTTCGTATCAAATGTAACCACTTTCCACCTTAATATTGAGTTACATAAACAAGTTAAACAGTTTACTTGCAGACTTATCTTTTCCAAGGCTTGTAAGAGCTAACACAACTTGTCTACTTCTCAATAGTCTCATGAACTGAACTGACATCGTCAACCCGGAAGGGCCCAAACTAATGACGCGTAGTATTTTCATACCGCCACAAGGTGTCAGTAAGAGTCTACAATCAAATGGGAATAACATTGCGTCCCACAGGGCATTTCCCACAGGGAAGGGATTTGTTCTCAGGGATTCGAATAAAGAACCAACTCTTTTTCTTTACTATAGTGGTCTCGATAGCGGGTACCGGTTCTCAAAAAGGGATTCAGAGAACTCGGTTCTTTTCTTATTGAACAACCGGGAAAACCGGTTTCAAGCATCATCCCTAGCGATGATGTCATGTTATCGATGGAAAAATGCATTTTTAGACCATATGATTTGCCCGAGAGTAACAAGCGGTTTCCTTGTTGCCTTTCCATTAAGAACAATAAATTAGTTTTTAGTATAAGTTTGCTGGTTTCAAGAAATGTAATGCCGAGTGCATATCATTATGTCAAGATAATGGCACTAGCATTTACTTCATTTAAGAATATTTTTCAACATATTCAGCAAAAAGGTCTCTTTTTTTTTTCTATCAAGAAAAGTGCACTTGTTATTAGTGAGAATATACTTATTTTAAGCTATTTTGGGGTTCATTGAGGTTAGCTAATTTTTCTTGTTTTGGAAAGTCTTGACAAGCAAAATGTTCTTGTTCTATTGGCAGATCATTTTGCTTAGTTCAAATAAAATACCCCTCATTTTTAATTAATTTTTTTCTTGATTTTAAACACTGACTTTTTGCAGTGTACTTAGTCCGACGTCTCCTCTCAAAATACCGTAATTGATGTCACCACATGGACACGACTGGAGACACTATACAGAAACACACGTGCACGCTACTCAGTGTTGAATCCCTTCAACAGTGTACAAAAGGGTCTACTTTTCCGCACGTTAAACATTCAATAAATCCGCTTCAGCAATTAAAACATGTGGTACTGAATAAAGAAATAAAATATTTGAACTCACAATTTGTAGCGCCCATCTGACGCCGTACAAGCCAGTGGTACCGCTCGTAGTAGTCGGTTGATTCGTGTGAAACCATTCCGCCGCCGGTGTTCTGACAAAATGTGATTGCCTGCCAAAAATGGATTTCCTTCGCTGGAGCGCGCACCGCTCGCTAAACCTGCATTGCTTGGCGTCGTCTGTCCACAGTGGACTACTAAGTGTGAGACAAACACTTTGTCTTCCTGGTTATTGTAACGGTGACTTTTCTATGGCTCATATGGTTCCGGTCCCCCGTCCTGTTTTCGCAACTTGTGATTGGATACTCACTTGGGAGTCCCACACTGCAAAAAGTCAGTGTTCAAAAACAAGAAAGAAAAATACAAAAATTAGGGATATTTTATTTGAACTAAGCAAAAATATCTGCCAATAGAACAAGAAAATGTGGCTTGTCAAGACTTTCCAAAACAAGTAAAATTAGCTAACTTCAATGAACCCAAAAATAGCTTAAAATAAGTATATTCTCACTAATAACAAGTGCACTTTTCTTGGTAGAAAAAAAAAAAGAGACCTTTTTGCTCAATTTGTTGAAAAATATTCTTAAATGAAGTAAATGCTAGTGCCATTATCTTGACATAATGATATGCGCTCGGCATTACATTTCTTCAAACCAGCAAACTTATACTAAAAACTAATGTATTGTTCTTAAAGGCCTACTGAAAGCCACTACTAGCGACCACGCAGTCTGATAGTTTATATATCAATGATGACATCTTAACATTGCAACACATGCCAATACGGCCGGGTTAACTTATAAAGTGACATTTTACATTTCCCGCTAAACTTCCGCTTGAAAACATCTATGTATGATGACGTATGCGCGTGACGTCAATTGTTAAACGGAAGTATTGGGACACATTGTATCCAATACAAAAAGCTCTGTTTTCATCTCATAATTCCACAGTATTCTGGACATCTGTGTTGGTGAATCTTTTGCAATTTGTTTAATGAACAATGAAGACTGCAAAGAAAGTTGTAGGTGGGATCGGTGTATTAGCGGCTGGCTGCAGCAACACAACCAGGAGGACTTTGACTTGGATAGCAGACGCGCTATCCGACGCTAGCCGCCGACCGCACGGATGATCGGGTGAAGTCCTTCGTCGCTCCGTCGATCGCTGGAACGCAGGTAAACACGGGTGTTGATGAGCAGATGAGGGCTGGCTGGCGTAGGTGGATAGCTAATGTTTTTAGCATAGCTCTGTGAGGTCCCGTTGCTAAGTTAGCTTCAATGGTGTCGTTAGCAACAGCATTGTTAAGCTTCGCCAGGCTGGAAAGCATTAACCGTGTAGTTACATGTCCATGGTTTAATAGTATTGTTGATCTTCTGTCTATCCTTCCAGTCAGGGGTTTATTTATTTTGTTTCTATCCGCAGTTAAGCTCGATGCTATCACGTTAGCTCCGTAGCTAAAGAGCTTCGCCGATTGTCGTGGAGATAAAAGTCACTGTGAATGTCCATTTCGCGTTCTGGACTCTCATTTTCAAGAGGATATAGTATCCCAGGTGCTTTAAAATACAAATCCGTGATCCACAATAGAAAAAGGAGAGAGTGTGGAATCCAATGAGCCAGCTTGTACCTAAGTTACGGTCAGAGCAAAAAAAGATGCGTCCTGCACTGCACTCTAGTCCTTCACTCTCACGTACCTCATCCACAAATCTTTCCTCCTGGCTCAAATTAATGGGGTAATCGTCGCTTTCTCGGTCCGAATCTCTCTCGCTGCTGGTGTAAACAATGTGCAGATGTGAGGAGCCTTTCAACCTGTGACGTCACGCTACTTCCGCTACAGGCAAGGCTTTTTTTTAATCAGCGACCAAAAGTTGCGAACTTTATCGTCAATGTTCTCTACTAAATCCTTTCAGCAAAAATATGGCAATATCGCGAAATGATCAAGTATGACACATAGAATGGATCTGCTATCCCCGTTTGAATAAAAAAAATTCATTTCAGTAGGCCTTTAATGGAAAGGCAACAAGGCAAGCGCTTGTTACTCTCGGGGTCTCCTAGCCGCTCAGGCAAATCATATTGTCTAAAAATGCATTTTTCCATGGATAACATGACATCATTGCGCCAAGTGTGTGCTCTTTCAGTCAATTAGTGTGCATATATACAGCCCGGCCTCCGGTCAACATTTTTTTTATTGTAATTTTGAAGAATTCATCTAAATGTGCATGAACTATTTCTGTTCAAAATAGTTGGAAATGTTAAATGTTTAAATATTAACTGTCAGTTTACTGTACTGTGCCAACTGTACTACTATATGAGTACATGTTTTCTATTGTTTCATTCAAAATAAAACAGCAAAGTCCATTTGGCTGTCATCTGTTTTAATTATTTAAGTCATGATTTTTTTTTTTTTCATGCTTGAAATAAGAAATATTTTTTAAAAAAAAAGTAGTTTTCTACTTGTGAGTGTTGATGACACAACAGTTGATGTTCTAGTTTCAAGCATGTTTTACTCAATATAGCTCATCAAATCTCTGCAACAAGCTGTAATATCTTACTGAGATCATTTATAATAATAAATAATAAAGGATTAGATTGTATATTGCGCTTTTCTATTGTTAGATACTCAAAGCGCTCACAGAGAAAGGGACCAAATTAGGAGCTAAACACTTAAAACAAGTAAAACACTCGAACATAAAATCTGCTTAGTGAGAAGAATGATCTTATCAGACAGAAAATAAGCAAATATCACCCTTATTTGACATATTTCATCTTACTTAGATTTCACTTTTTGCAGTGCAAGTGAGTAACGTGAGGTCAGCTAGACGGCCTTACTGACAACAATTCGTGATCTGATTGGCTACGGCAATTATCTATCAACTGTATGTGTTCTCTAATTCATCCGCTAACGGTCCCGGTGAGTATCCGATCACAGGATGCGTAAATGTCGCGTTCAGCGTGAGGCCAGCTAGACGGCCTTACTGACAACAACTGGTGATCTGATTGGCTATGGCAATTATCTATCAACTGTATGTGTTCTCTAATTCATCCGCTAACGGTCCCGGTGAGTATCCGATCACAGGATGCGTAAATGTCGCGTTCAGCGTGAGGCCAGCTAGAAGGCATTACTGACAACAACTGGTGATCTGATTGGCTACCGCAATTATCTATCAACTGTATGTGCCCGTCCACTTACAGCGCACGGACATTGTTGATTCTGAAGGTGGATTTGGTACAGCATGGCAACTGTCACACCGTGGTGAGGGAAGTCCTGTTTTGGGGTTGTCTGGCAAACTTCCTGTTTTATTTTGAAAATTGTAATCCTCCTCTGGTTTCAGGCCACTTGCCCTTCCTCCCGTGTCACTGGTCTGATGTCTCTCCTGATTGCCTGATTGTGCCCACCTGTGTCACCCTCCCTCATGTGTATATAGTCCTCGTCTACCCCTGTCTTGTTGCCAGAGTATATCGTCTCGCTACGTACCGCCGGCCTTCAACCAAGTTTGATAAGTATTGTCGCGCTTTATTTATTGATTTCTTTGTTCCCTTTTCTTTTGCCAAAGTTTTTCGGTCAAGTCGTTTTGTATCAATTTGCACCTTTAGTTTACAGGCTTCTCAACACTTTATAACAGACCTGGGCATTCTGCGGCCCGCGGGCTACATCCTACATCCGTATGCGCGTGCGTGATTGTGAGTGAATGTGAACAGCTGCAATCACAAATTACAAAATAAAGTTGAAAAAACATCTATGTCGTGCGCGCAATACAACTGTGCTGCTTTTGTTTTGAAAAGTGTTATTTATGGGCGTATGTCCGTGTGTAACCTGTGAGTGAAGGTGCACGTGCAGCGACAAGTGATGCACGGTTTACACCCGAGACGCTAAAAAGAGAAAAGTTGATGAGGAATGGCGTGTTTTCAACAAGACATGGACTGCCAAGCAACGTTCCCTCTAAGGTGCGCGCCTGCGCAATTGCGCACTGCTTAAGCGTCCGCTGCGCACAGCAAATATATGTCAATTCAAATCCCGTCTGAATTCTAAACAAAATAAACACATTTATTCTGTGTAATTTTGCAATGCAACTCTGAGTGACAGTGACAACAAGCGGCCCTAACGGTGTTCATCAACACCGTTCAGTGTTTCCCATAAACTGCCAAGATACCGGTGGGGGAGTGGCTATGGGCGTGGTCACCATGACATCATCGAGTAATTTGCATAATTTACTACAATGATTTGATTTTCTCTAAAAAGGCTCAACAAATGTATACTTACTAATTAATAATAACAGTTTTGTTTTAAACGTCAATCCATCCATTTTACAATATAATTACAACACTTTATGTACATATTTATATACAGATTTGAACAATAAGTTATTCACTGAAATATATTTATTAATTGTGGTTCTTACAAAAAATATATCTTATAAAATAGAAAAGCTAAAATGTCTCTTAAAGCTCTGCCCCTTTAATTAGTGCATACTAAATAATTTAACTTTAGCCTACTACTACAACCATATTATTTACCAGCAACATAAAGTGAAACAGAGGCAGAGGTGTCCTGCCACAGTCAGTAACAAATAAACAGTAGTGGTGGTAGATAGACACAGAGCTTCATCAAACATCTGATCCACTGAACAAAGAGCTCCAAAAATCTTGAACTTTAGACTGCCATCAGTTTTACTCCCTACACTTAACCATGTGTTTCCTACTGCCTGCAGACTTTGCACCCTTTGTTATATACACATGTTGTGTTTCTAATAGAAATACATTTAATAAAGTCAAACACAAACAAGGCAACAAGAGAAGTATCCTACACTTCTCTTTTGTAAAGTAAATCTGAACAGCCGATATGGGCATCTACATCAACTATATGATTTGCCTGACAAGCTGGAGAGGACAGAAAAAAAAAAGAAAAAAAAAAATATATATATATATATATATATATATATATATATATATATATATATATATATATATATATATATATATATATATATATATATATATATATATATTTTTTTGTAATTTTTTTATTTTAATTTTTTATTTTATTTGTGGCGGACGTAATTCTTTCGTGGCGGGCCGCCACAAATAAATGAATGTGTGGGAAACCCTGCCGTTCAATTATTGTAACGTCTATCGAGATGCTTCGAGGACAGGAATTATATCCATCACTTTATTAAGCAAAACTGTTTATATTCGGCCATAACCACACCAAAAACATGAGTAAAAAACTTCTATCTGGAAAAACTAGTCATTTTCTGCTGTACAAACCAGGCCAAAACCAACCTGTCATCTGTCACCAACACGCATACCACTAAGCCACTGGTGCGTTTATGGCCACACAAAAAGTCGGACAACTCAAACACCACACAAAGTTACACTATGACTCCTCAGTCATACGTGTGCTTATGTTACTGTCATTTATTATTAATGTTAATTTATTGATATTAATCATGGAATGCTGTTACTAGAGAAAGTTACAGGAATGCACACTTCATCCTATGCTTACATTTCATTGTGCAACATGAGGATGTTTAAGGGGAACTAGATGTGATCTCTGAAAGCGGTACACATGATTTCCAAAGCAGTGCTTTTGGTATAAAGTTAAGTTAGGTTAAATGAAAGTATTATTATTTATTATTATTATTATTATTTATCTTACGGTACCCTGCCCCAAGTGGAGGAGTTCAAGTACCTAGGAGTCTTGTTCACAAGTGAGGGAAAAGTGGATCGTGAGATCGACAGGCGGTTTGGTGCGGCATCTTCAGTAATGCGGATGCTGTATCGGTCCGTTATGGTGAAGAAGGAGCTGAGCCGGAAGGCAAAGCTCTCAATTTACCGGTCGATCTACGTTCCCATCCTCACCTATGGTCATGAGCGAAAAAAGATATGTCTTGCACTGCACTCTAGTCCTTCACTCTCACGTTCCTCATCCACAAATCTTTCATCCTCGCTCAAATTAATGGGGTAATCGTCGCTTTCTCGGTCCGAATCACTCTAGCTGCGTTGAAAACAATAGGAAAATATGAGGAGGCGAACAACTGACTACGTCACGCTACTTCCGGTACAGGCAAGGCTTTTTTTTATCAGCGACCAAAAGTTGCAACTTTATCGTCGTTGTTCTCTATGGCAATATCGCGAAATGATCAAGTATGACACATAGAATGGATCTGCTATCCCCGTTTAAATAAAAAAAAAAAATTTCAGTAGGCCTTTAAGTACTTATTAATGCCTAATTCGGCATGGCCTTATTATAACCCTAACCCTCTAACCCTGACCCTAACCCTCTAACCCTAACCCTAACCAAATAACTCTGAATTAAGTCTTTGTTACTTAGAATATGTTCCCCATACTAAAGTGTTACCAAAAACATATAACTTTGTCTTGAATTTGAAGAATTTTTTTTTAAATTTTTCACAAAAGAAGGGTTGGGTGAATGCGCATAGGAAACTGTTGGGGTTCGGTACCTCCAACAAGGTTAAGAACCACTACTCCAGATCATGATTGAAGTTAAATGTTGTAAAACCTAAGCTTTAAAATGTGGGGAACAATCTTCAATCATGGCGTGCCTATGACTACCAGCCTGCGCTCCTCGGTGGTGGCGATGATTATAAGATCCATCAACAATTACATCAATCAATCTGCAATGCAAATGTTCTCTCCAGGGTCACCATGATTGCTCTTTGTCACAAACATGTTCCATTCATGTCCCATCTGATTGTCATTTGCATCATCGGAACACTAATTGGCCTTTTGATGGCCTTCATCGTGACTTGCCATGTTATAAAGACTCACACATAAAACACTTGGATTATTGCACACATGCTGAAATATTTTCCTTTTATACAGGACACCTCCCATTTTAATCAATGCATGTGATTTGTACAAATATGCCTTAGCAACTTCCACTGAAGCTGTCAACAATTAACGGAGCTCCACAAGAAGTGATTGATTGACTGATTGAAACTTGTATTAGTAGATTGAATCATTGCTACTTTAACTTAACTTTAACTTTACACATACAAACTGTAGCACACAAAAAAGCACATTTAATTAAAAAAACGTTTTTATGGTCTTACCTTTACTTATAAATGAAGTCCATGCGCCGCTGTTATGCTGCATTAATATCTATCTATCTGTATGCCAATACTGCTGTCTTTTCATAGCGTACAATTTCTAAGGGAAACGACATCTGATGTCAAAGTATGTGATGTTGAATATTGTGATTGATGTTAACGGTGTTGTATGAATAACACACGTTGAGTTGTTCATTAGCCACACAAAGGAAGAGAATATTCCATATAAAACCAGCACGTTTATGTATTTTCCATTGTATTCATTTTACAATCTCAATCCCGGTGGAGATTAATATTTCATGCTATTGTGTTTTGTTTGATGAAATTTATTGCATTTTTGTTGTATTTTATACAATTTAAGTTAACTTTTTCAATTACAATTGTATTTTTTATTCAGTTTCATTTAATGAAATTCTATTTTATATCATGCATTTTTCTGTCATGCAATTATTTCATGCAGTTTTATTTAACTTCATTAGATGCAACTTTATTTAAATTCATTAAATTCTATTTTACTTAATTCAACATTAGTTAATGCTATCTTTATGTTTTATGCAAATGTTTGTAACTTTATTAAATACAATTTTACTTTGTGCCGTTTTATTTTATGCAAATTTCATGCAATTATATGTTATGCAATTGTATTTAAGTAAACGTTGTTGTATTTTATTTTATGCAATGCTATTTAATTTTACTAAATGCATTTTATTTTAATGTTGCAAGCAACGTTCTGTCATGCAATTCTTCAATGCAATTTTATTTTATACAATTTTAATTTAATTTAATATTATTTATTGTTAATAAATGCAATTTATGTTATGCAAATAATTTAACTGTATTAAATTACATTTTATTGTATGCAATTTTACTTTATTTTATGCATTTTTATTTCATGTTATGGCATTGGATGATTTTGTGCGTATCTATAAAAAAACAGTTTTGTTGTTTTATTTCATGCAATTTTATGTGACTTCATTAGATGCAATTTTATTTCATTCAACATTATTTTATGCAAATTTTATGCAATTATATGTTATGATATTGTATTTAAGTAAACGTTGTTGTATTTTATTTTATGCAATGCTATTTAATTTTACTAAATGCATTTTATTTTAATGTTGCAAGCAACGTTCTGTCATGCAATTCTTCAATGCAATTTTATTTTATGCAATTTTCATTTAATTTAATGTTATTAATTGTTAATAAATGCAGTTTATGTTATGCAAATAATTTAACTGTATTAAATTATATTTTATTTTATGTAATTTTACTTTATTTTATGCATTTTTATTTCATGTTATGGCATTGAATGTTTGTGTGCGTATCTATAAAAAACAGTTTTGTTGTTTTATTTCATGCAATTTTATTTAACTTCATTAGATGCAATTTTATTTCATTCAACATTATTTTATGCAAATATTATGCAATTATATGTTATGCAATTGTATTTAAGTAAACGTTGTTGTATTTTATTTTATGCAATGCTATTTAATTTTACTAAATGCATTTCATTTTAATGTTGCAAGCAACGTTCTGTCATGCAATTCTTCAATGCAATTTTATTTTATGCAATTTTAATTTAATTTAATATTATTAATTGTTCATGAATGCAATTTATGTTATGCAAATAATTTAACTGTATTAAATTACATTTTATTTTATGGAATTTTACTTTATTTTATGCATTTTTATTTCATGTTATGGCATTGCATATTTTTGTGCGTATCTATAAAAAACAGTTCTGTTGTTTTATTTCATACAATTTTATTTAACTTAAATTTTTCTTCATTCAACATTATTTTATGCAAATTTTCTTTATGTCCATGTATTTCATGCAATTTTATTTTAATGTAAACTTCATACCATTTTATGTTATGCAATTGTATTTAATTAAACTATATTGTATTTTATTTTAAGCAAATGTATTTAACTTTATTATTTTAATGTAATTGTAATAATATTTATTAAATGCAATTTCTTTTATTTCATGCAACTAATGTGACTGTATTAAATTACATTTTATTGTATGCAATTTTACTTTATATTGTACGTTTTCATCTTTTGTTATGCCATTGAATGTTTTTGTGCGTGTCTATAAAAAAACAGATTTGTTGTTTTATTTCATGCAATTTTATTTCATGCAAACTTCATAACATTTTATATTATGCAATTGTTGTTAAATAAACGTTATTGTATTTTATTTTAAGCAATTGTATTTAACTTTACTAAATGCAATTGAATGTAATGTTTAATGTAATTTTTTCTCCCCTGGGAAGAGCTGGACGAAGTGGCTGGGGAGAGGGAAGTCTGCGCTTCCCTGCTTAGGCTGCTGCCCCCGCGACCCGACCTCGGATAAGCGGAGGAAGACGGATGGATGGATTTTATTTCATGCCATTTTTTAATTTTAATGTCATTTTATACATTTTTATTAAATGCAATTTATTGTATTTAATGCAACTAATGTAACTGTATTAAATGACATTTTATGTTATGCTATTTCTGTCATGATCCGTGGTCCGGATCATGTTTTGTGTTTTCTGTTTTTTTTTGGACTCCTCATTTCCTGTTTGTGCACCTCCTGAGTTTGTTTAGTCACCATGGTTACGTATTATTTTCACCTGCCTCCTGTGTTCGAGACGCTCACCTGTTTCCAATCAGAGACACTAATCAAGCCTGCCTTTGCCGGTCACTTCTTTGTTTGCGTCACGCCACTGTTACGTAAGTTGCTTGCCTCCTAACTCATGCTAAGCTAGCATCCAGTGCGATCGACACTTTCTTCCTTAGTCCTATTTTTCTGTTTTTGGTGCTTCGTTGTTTTTCCAAGATTAAAATACGTTCCTACCTGCGAGTCATGTCCGGAATCGTCCGTTTGCATCCCGGGAGCGTAAACCCAGCCGTAACAATTACACTTTATTTTATGCACCTTTATTTCATAATATTGTATTATTTTATGTTTATTGTACATATTTATAAAACACAGTTTTGTTCTTTTATTTAATGCCATTTTATTTAACTTCATTTGATGCAATTTCATTTCATTCAACATATTATGCAATTTTAATTTATGCCGTTTTATTTCATGAAATTGTATTCCATGCAAACCTATTACCATTTTATGTTTTGCAATTGTATTTAATTCAACTTTATTGTACTTTATTTTAAGATTGTATTTAACTTTCCTAAATGCAATTTTATTTCATTTTTAATGCAATTTTATTTCATGCCATTTATTTTAATGTAATTGTATTCATTTTTATTCAATGCAATTTCTTGTATTTCATGCAACTAATGTAAATGTATTAAATTAAATATTATTTTATGCAATTCTACTTTTTTTATGCATTTTTATTTTATGTTATGGCATTGAATGTTTTTGCGCGTATCTATAAAAAACAGTTTTGTTGTTTTATTTCATGCAATTTTATTTATCTTCATTAGATGCAATTTTATTTGATTCAACATTATTTTCTGCAATTTTAATTTATGCCGTTTTAATTCATGCAATTTTATTTCATGCAAATTTCATACCATTTTATGTTATGCAATTGTATTGAATTAAACTTTTTTGTATTTTATTTTAAGAAATTGTATTTAACTTTACTAAATACAATTTAATTTCATGTTTAATGCAATTTTATTTCAGGCAATTTTTTTATTTTGATGTCATTTTATAACTTATTTATTAAATGCAATTTATTGTATTTCATGCAACTAAATGTAATTGTATTAAATTACATTTTATTTTATGCAATTGTACTTTATTTTATGCATTTTTATTTCATGTTATGGCATTGAATGTGTTTGTGCGCATCTATCGAAAACAGTTTTATTTTATTTCATGCAATTGTATGTAACTTCATTAGATGCAATTGTATTTCATTCAACATTATTTTATGCAATTTTAATTAATGCCGTTTTATTTCATGCAAACTTCATACTATTTTATGTTTTGCAATTGTATTTAATTCAACTGTATTGTACTTTATTTTAAGAAATTGTATTTAACTTTACTAAATACAATTAATTACATTTTTAATGCAATTTTATTTAATGCAATTTATTTTAATTTTAATGTAATTGTATTCAATTTTATTCAATGCAATTTCTTGTATTTCATGCAACTAATGTAAGTGTATTAAATTAAATATTATTTTATGCAATTCTACTTTTTTTAATGTATTTTTATCTTATGTTATGGCATTGAATGTTTTTGCGTATATCTATAAAAAACAGTGTTGTTGATTTATTTCTTGCAATTTTATTTAACTTCATTAGATGACATTTTATTTGATTCAACATTAATTTCTGCAATTTTAATTTCTGTAATTTTAATTTATGCCGTTTTATTTCATGCAAACTTCATACCATTTTATGTTTTGCAATTGTATTGAATGACAATTTTTTTGTATTTTATTTTAAGAAATTGTATTTAACTTTACTAAATACAATTTAATTTAATGTTTAATGCAATTTTATTTCAGGCCATTATTTTATTTTAATGTAATTTTATAAATTATTTATTAAATGCAAATTATTTTATTTCATGTAACTAATGTAACTGTATTAAATTACATTTTATTTTATGCAATTTTACTTTATTTTATGCATTTTTATTTCATGTTATGGCATTGAATGTGTTTGTGCGCATCTATCGAAAACAGTTTTATTTTATTTCATGCAATTGTATGTAACTTCATTAGATGCAATTGTATTTCATTCAACATTATTTTATGCAATTTTACTTTATGCCGTTTTATTTCATGCAAACTTCATACCATCTTATGTTATGCAATTGTATTTAATTCAACTTTATTGTATTTTATTTCTAGAAATTGTATTTAACTTTACTACATGCAATTTAATTTAATGTTTAATGCAATTTTATTTGATGACATTTTTTTATTTTAATGTAATTTTATTAATTTTTATTAAATGCAATTTATTTTTGTATTAAATTACTTTTTTTTTAATGCTATTTCACTTTATTTTTTGCATTTTTATTTCATGTTATTGTATTTAGTTTATTGTATGTATTTATAAAAAACAGTTTTGTTGTTTTATTTAGTGCAATTTTATTTAATTTATTTTAAACTTTATGCAATGTTTTTTTTATTTTGTTTTATGCAAAATATTTTAATTGTGATTGATGCAATTTGATATTTTGTGTATGCAATTGTATTCAACTTTATTAAATGCAATTGTTTTTTTGTTTTTAAAAATGTGTCACATGCAATCTTTATTAAGATTAATGCAATTTGATGAAATTTCATTAGAAAAAGAAATATACATTTTATTGAATGTAATTTGATTTCATGCTATTAAAGTTTTTCCTATGCAGTTTTATGTTATGAAATTGTGTTTGATTTTATTTCATGCAATTGTATTTTATTTTTTGAATTGCAATTCTATTGGACTTTATTCAAAGTGTTTTGATTGTAGTAGACGGTGTCTTCCTAACAATCACCTTTCTGCTTCCTTCCTTCATTGCAGCGTCCAACGTGACAGAAGAAGCGTCCACGTGCCCACTGGGATATTTCCCCTGCGGCAACCTGACCAAGTGTCTCCCACAAGTCTTGCACTGCAACGGCGCCGACGACTGCGGCAACCAAGCGGACGAGGAGAACTGTGGTGAGTTGTTGTTTCAGCGTATTGTGTTTGTGGCGTGTGGGCGATCCCACCACACACTTGGATGAACAATTGCAGGGAATTAACACCGCCACAGCTTTTTATCCACCTCCCCAATGTTGAAGCCTGTTGGGTTGATGAATATGTTGCAAGATAAAAGAGGAGTCAATCAGAGGTTGGACTTCAGCCCTTTTTTGTTCCACAATCCTAAATATTCTATTATCTTCCATTGATGTTGAATAAATGTCGGAGGTTCCACAATTTTTTTTAGCCTCAATGCTGGAATTTAGACTGGTTAAAAGTGTTTTTTGTAAACCCTGCATGCCCTTTTGTGTGTGCAATGCTCATGAGCTGTGATTGTACACACCTGGGGCCGTACTTATCAAGCTTCTTAGAGTGCCATTTTACACTTAAGTCCTGAGAATTTGCGAAATTTAGTCCTACTCTCAAACTTAAGAATAAAAGCTTTTTATCAACGTTCTTAAGTCTAAGAATCACTCCTACTCTCCACGATATTTAAGAGACCTTCAGAGGTGTCTTAAGTGGTTAGGAGTTGCCAGCAGGGGATGGCACTGAGGCGAGAGAGACGTGCGCCAACGTTCAGGGAACGGAACAAGGTTGGTTTTTTTTTTGATGACGAGCAGCTGATCAAACGGTATCGTTTAGACAGAGCGGATATTATTTTGTCACGGATTTAATACTTTTCGATTCCTTGTTGATTTCTGCATGTGTCTGCAGTGGGCTAGTATATATAGAGCCCCCCACACCAGTTTCAAATGAGTTGCCTAATTAATGAATTGGAAAGAAAATGTTATGACAGTAGCGTATGTGTGTGGCCGTGAGGTGAGTGACGTCAGTGAGTGTGTGGGCGAGAGAAGAGAGGGAGCGGTAGCGTGAGTGCCGGCGGGGACTAGTTTGTTTTGTATTATTTTGTAGTTTATTGTCAAAATATAAACTCCCATTGTCCACTTCAATATTTCCAAGATATTTCTTTATTCTTAGACAAGGGATTCCCTTCCGTGATTGGTCATTTCTATGGACACAGAAATGACGTCACCTAAAATTGCGTTTACGGCACATAGTAATGTCGTAATTCAGCTCTGAGTGTGACACTTAAGATTCAGTCCTACACTTCGCTGAAAGTGTGAGTAAGACGCTTGATAACTAACTTTTAAGTGCAGCTTTCAGCCAAGAATTTATTTACTCTTAAGTCAACTCTTAGCAGACTTCTTAGGAGTCATTCTAAGAAGCTTGATAAGTACGGCCCCTGGACCAGTAAATGTTACAGTGTTGGGAACTTTAGCTATTTCTCACATATTCACTGGAACTCTAAACCAGGCTTGTCAACTGTTTGTTACTAAAAAGTCAACGCATGCGGGGGCCATTTTATATTTTTTATTTGTAAAAAAGAAGCTAAAAACATGTATATATGTAGATATGTGTATTAGGATTGTACGGTATATCGGTATTAGTATTGTTCCGAAATACTCATGAATCATATTCGGTACTATACCACCTCTAAATGTAAACAAATGCAATAGGTGGATCTACACCGAACATCCACTGTAATGATACCAAGTAAAATAGTTTTATTGTCATAGTATTTTCTCCTTTTTAAAAAATGGATATTATGTTGAGACAAACGTACCCAAGTTCTCCGGGTGTCTCTGCCATTACGCAAATGAAGGAGTCACGGGTGGGACCTGATGTTCAGCTGGGAATGACTACAACAGTAAATAAACACAAGACATATATATACTCTATTAGCCACAACACAACCAGGCTTATATTTAATATGCCACAAATTAATCCCGCATAACAAACACCTAGGTGTTTGTTATGCTAGCTCCTAGCTCCTAGCTCCTAGCTCGAGCTAGTTATAGCAAGCGATCAAATGTTTGGAAGCGCAGCTACGTACTCACGGTATCCCGCCAATACAAATCAAACACCCGCACAACACACTCAATCCCACAGCCCAAAGTATCGTTCACCTCCGCAAAGTTCATACAGCACATATATTTACCCAAAGTTACGTACGTGACATGCACATAGCGGCACGTACGTACGGGCAAGCGATCAAATGTTTGGAAGCCGCAGCTGCGTACTCACGGTACCGCGTATGCGTATCCAACTCAAAGTCCTCCTGGTAAGAGTCTCTATTGTCCCAGTTCTCCACAGGCCAATGGAAATTCCACAAAAAAGGTCAAAAATGAGGATTCTTCCATGAAGTGGCTCCCTAGCAAAAAACGCCGTGGCTGACAGGTGCCCCTTGTGGTGTGTGACGTCAATTTCCCCCCCGGATGCTTTTTATATCCCCACATTCTATTAACTTACATTTTTAATATTAGCATAATTATTGATTACGCCTGTAACAGTTCATAATATTAGATAAATGGATGACATAATAAGTATATATATACACTTCTTTTCCCAGCTGAGCACAAGTTAATTGTGACTGGCAATATTTATTATATATATATATATATATATATATATATATATATATATATATATATATATATATATATATATATATATATATATATATATATATATATATATATATATATATATATATATATATATATATATATATCAATGGACCCCTATAGCCATTACACTATATACACTATATATAAACTAAGTAAATACGTCCCTGGACACATGAGGACTATAAATATGACCAATGTATGATCCTGTAACTACTTGGTATCGGATTGATACCCAAATTTGTGGTATCATCCAAAACTAATGTGAAGTATCAAACAACAGAATAATTTATTACATTTTAACAGAAGTGTAGATAGAACATGTTTAAAGAAAAAGTAAGCAGATATTTACAGTAAGTAAGTGGATTCATAATTTATTTTCTACCACTTTTACCTCATAATGTGTACAAAATAATAGGTGTATAAATGACACAATATGTTACTGCATATGTCAGCAGACTAATTAGGAGTCTTTGTTTGTTTACTTACTACTAAAAGACAAGTTGTCTCGTATGTTCACTCTTTTATTTAAGGACCAAATTGCAATAAGAAACATATGTTTCATGTACACTAATATTTTGTTGTTAAAATAGAGCCAATAATAACACTAATGTGTGTGTGTGTATATATATATATACAATTAGACTAAAACGTGATCAAACTTTATTGATCCACAAAGGAAATTGTTCCACACAGTAGCTCAGTTACAAAAGATGGAAAGGATAAGGATGGAAAGGATAATGCACACAAGGACACAAAATAAGGGCAAAAACAAAAGGTATAAATTAGACTAAAAATGTACCATAGTAGCAATTTACAATATAACATACATGTAATATTTACATTTTATATATACAGTATATAATATTTACTAATATATTATATTATATTTTTCAATAATATTTGAAATAAATCCCAATGAGCATGTACAATATTACAGTACATGTAACAGCTGCAGCATAAAATAGAGAGTAGATCCAGCAGAAAATAAACATTATAAACAAAGAGAGGTAGCTCACACGTCAGGTAATACAGTGGTCCCCAACCACCGGACCGATTGGTACCGGGCCGCACAAGAAATTAAAAAAAATATATATATATTTTATTTTTTTATTAAATCAACATAAAAGACACAATATATACATTATATATCAATATATATCAATACAGTCTGCAGGGATACAGTCCGTAAGCACACATGATTGTATTTCTTTATAAAAAAAAAATATATATATATCCCCCGTTGACCGGTCCGCAGCTACAAAAAGGTTGGGGACCACAGAGGTAATAGACAGATATCATCTATTGCTGTATGGCGAGTGATTATACAGCTGGATGGAGTGTGGAATGAAGGAGTTCTTGAATGGAACAAAGCTGAAGGAGCCTGTTGGAGTATGAACTCCGCTGTCCCTCAGTTGTCAGGTGGAGTGGGTGGGCAGGATTGTCCATGATGGCCAGCAGTTTGTCCAGTGACCTCCTGTCCCTCACTGACACAAACACTTTGTCCAGTGTCCTCCTGTCCCTCACTGACACAAACACTTTGTCCAGTGTCCTCCTGTCCCTCACTGACACAAACACTTTGTCCAGTGTCCTCCTGTCCCTCACTGACACAAACACTTTGTCCAGTGTCCTCCTGTCCCTCACTGACACAAACACTTTGTCCAGTGTCCTCCTGTCTCTCACTGACACAAACACTTTGTCCAGTGTCCTCCTGTCCCTCACTGACACAAACACTTTGTCCAGTGTCCTCCTGTCTCTCACTGACACAAACACTTTGTCCAGTGTCCTCCTGTCTCTCACTGACACAAACACTTTGTCCAGTGTCCTCCTGTCCCTCACTGACACAAACACTTTGTCCAGTGTCCTCCTGTCTCTCACTGACACAAACACTTTGTCCAGTGTCCTCCTGTCCCTCACTGACACAAACACTTTGTCCAGTGTCCTCCTGTCCCTCACTGACACAAACACTTTGTCCAGTGTCTTCCTGTCCCTCACTGACACAAACACTTTGTCCAGTGTCCTCCTGTCTCTCACTGACACAAACACTTTGTCCAGTGACCTCCTGTCCCTCACTGACACAAACACTTTGTCCAGTGACCTCCTGTCCCTCACTGACACAAACACTTTGTCCAGTGTCCTCCTGTCTCTCACTGACACAAACACTTTGTCCAGTGTCCTCCTGTCTCTCACTGACACAAACACTTTGTCCAGTGTCCTCCTGTCCCTCACTGACACAAACACCTCCAACTGCGTGCCAATAGTTTGGCCGGCTTTCCGGATCAGTTTGTCAATCTGGTTTGAGTCCCTTTTGCTGGTGCTGCTCCCCCAGATGTATATTAGGGTTGTACGGGATACCGGTACTAATAAAGTACTAAGTACTGCGATACTAATTGATTGAAATCGGTACTATACTGCCTTTTGAAAAGTACCGGTACTGGTCTTTCGAGAGCCGAGGTGCATGATGTTGAATGTGTCAAAACGCACACACAAAGTGCATACAAGCAGTAACATCTTGGAGAGGAAGAATGGCAAAAAACTACAATTCTCCTGGTTAATAAAGAGTGTGGTGAAGTACATTATGGAGGTATTTGGGCTTCAAAACTAAAGGTAAAGGTGACGCTTTAAACAAGGAAACGCCACGCTTCAAGTGTTGCTTTAAAACACACCTTGCCAAACGTGGCGATTAGTATTAGACAGACAGACAGACAGCAGCTTTATTATTGTCCATTCTTAAATGTACAAGACACATAAGAACTGAAATGACATTTTGGGCACAGTCCCACTAAGAGCAGACATACGTTACAGGGAGACAAGACGGGACCGCCAACCGATCAGCCACTTACAGCGCTCCTTAAAAAGGTGGGAAAACGGTGACATTGGGAAAGGGGGAAGAGTAAAAAAAATATCAACCTAAGGCTGGACTTTAGGAGGGGTCCAGACTGAGTCCGAGGAAAAAACCTCACATAGCGTGGCACACATAAACATGATACATGTAATCACAACAACTCTCAACAGAGGAGGGGGGAGTTGGGACCCTGGGAGCCGGCTGCCGCTATAAAGCGCTACTCAGCCCCCACAACCCCGGAGGAATTAAGCAGTGGTGAAGGCGTTGATTTGGGGAGGGGCGGGTGCGTGCATGTATGCCCAATTAACTTGGGTGAGATGTTGAAATGTCTTTGTGGACTGGGGCCGATCTCAATGTTCGACACCAGGTGTTATTGGGGGAAAAAAGGAAGGTCAGAAGCGTCCATCTTTGAGAAGTTTTTGAAGGAGTTCTTCAGAACAGCCTGTTCCTGATAGCATCAAGGCCATTCGAGGGAGTTAAATCGTAGATTAAGATGTTGTTTTTCTTCGAGCAGTCCAAACAATGTCATTCCTGCTCTGTGTCCGTGCTGGTTCTCTCAATGAATTATTCTTTCTCGGCAAACTTCTCCAAGATTCCAAGATGATATCCATTTTGCGATTCAACTCAGAAATCGCTCCAGTCTGTGTTCCCACAGCCCGACCCAATCCTTCCATTGCGTTGAACAGCCTTTGGGCCCCTTGAGTGGCTGCCATCGTCTTCCGAATTTGACGATACCACAGAGCAATGCCCAGCCCAATCAGCAGGTGCCCTGCGATCACGGTTCCAAATAGGTAGATGTCTTCCACGTCCTCGATGGAAAGGACTGAGAGGCACATGAGTCTCCAATTATTCCAGGAATCTCTCACGTACCCCGCAGCAAAAGTTCCATCAGGGCAGCCAGGCTCCCCCGAACCTCTTTTCCTTGTCGAAAAGACTGTGTCAATTGTGTCGAGAGTCCAGCTGATCATATTCATTTAGCACTTTTGCTTCAAACTTAGGTAAACATTGAAATAA